>NC_045427.1:463481164-463781164 GCF_902635505.1 Sarcophilus harrisii | reverse complement strand
CAAATTGTTCCTCTATCACTCTGTCTGGTCTTAGATTAGTCCAGTAATTTTTCTGGGCCTCTTCCTCATTTTAAAATGAGGAAGGTTGGATTAGGGAATAAATGGCATGGTGCATAAAGTTCCAGACTTGGAATCAAGAAGTCCTAAGTTTGAATCTTGTCTCAGATACTTATTATCTGTATGATCTTGGGCAAGTCAACTATTCTCTCTTGGCCATGGTTTCCTCATCTAAAAAAATGGAGGTTTCACGGGGGCTATAGAGAACAAAAAGTTATCTCAGGCTGTGATTTATGAGCTTTTTCACCCAAGTGCTAATTGTAGTGAGGATCAGTTGAAATAATCTTTATAATTGTTTTATAAACATTAATTCAGTTACTTTAGCTGTGTTTGACCCTGTGAACTAATTTAGGGTTTTCTTAGCAAAGATGCTGAAATGGTTTTGCCATTTCCTTTTTTACTTCATCTTAAAGATGAGGAAATTGAGATGAACAGGAACAAGTCATTTGCCCAGATCACAGAACTAATAAGTATCTAATTCTGGTTTTGAACTCAGGTCTTCATGACTCCACTTCTGGCACTCCATCCATTTCAACACCTACCTGTCCCTTACAAATCTTAAAGTGCTACATAAATACAAAAAGTTTCTTCCTAGCTCTAAATCTATGACTCTATGATCCTCTGAACTTGTTTCTGATAGACATATATATATCATTCAATAATCATCTCTTTTGTAATCCTATGTATTTTATGCATTTAAATTTAAATTTTATTTTATTATTTAAATTTAAATTTTTATTTTATGCATGTAAATTTAAATTTTCTGAGAAAAGTCCATAGGTATCAACTGACTGGCAAAGATTGGCAAAGAACACAGAAAAGCTTCAGAACTCCTGTTAAAATCACATGACTTGGGACAGATATTTTAAGCTCTGTAATTCAAAGTTTCCTTAGCTATAAGTGAGGAGGTTGAACTAGATGTCATTTGAGGACCCTTCCAACCCTATATCTATGATCCTGTGCAGGAAAGTTGGGGTGGGAAGAGTAAAGACAAGGCAGTTGAATACTTTGGGCTCACTATGGTTTCTTTCCCTCAAAGACTGCTTTTCTCCATATAAATGAAACAGAAGGTGCAGCAGATAGAAGGCTAAAGGTCAAATGATAAATTCTGAGTGCAGAGACATGCATTTGTTAACTAAACCTTTCCCTGGTGCTCAGCAGTGCTTCCTCCATTGATAAGAGGAGAACTCTGAAAGCCAAGAATACTGATTCATGGTCCCATGGGGAATGGAGGAATAAATAACAGCTCTGGAGGCTGGTCAGCTCTACCATTACTTATTTTTCCTATTTTAGAGAATGTGACTTGGGCATAATGGTTTAGAGAGGTTTTTTTGAGTTCCAGGGTAGGGAACCATCTGAAAATCAGGCTTGGCAACAATTCAATTTAATAAATGCTTTGTAAGTGTATACAATGTACAAGGCATTGTGCTAGGCACTAGAGATAAAAAAAAATAATAGCTAATATAAGCCCTGTTTTCAAGATGCTTTTAATCTAATGGATCTTAGCAAATTTCCAAATAATGTCAACTCAGATTATCTATGGTATTCTTAGCTTCTCATTGCCTATTCCAATTTCCATAATTTCTTTTTTCTTCCTTTATTGCTATAACTAACATTTCTAGAACAATATTAAATAATAGAGGTGGTAATGGGCATCCTTGTTTCATCCCTGAATATATTGGGAGGGTTGCTAGCTTATGCCTTTATAGATAATACTTGTTGTAGGTTTAGATAAATATTATGTAACATTTTAATTTTATTTTCGTACTCTATTGTTTTTAAGATGAATGAATACTACATTTTGTCATCTATTAATATAATTATATGATTTCTGTTGCTTTTTGTTTCAGATAAGATCAATTGTAGTTTTCCTAATATTGAAACCAGTTTTGCCTTCTTGTTATAAATCCCACATTGTTGTAATCTAATTTATTTAAATTTTGCATAGAATACTCATTGGGGAAATTGGTCTATAATTTTACTTCTCTGTTTTGGCTATTACTTGTTTGGGTATCCACACCATATTTGTGTCATAAAAAGAATTTAGTAAGACACCTTCTTCACTTATTTTTCCAAAGAGTTTATATGGTTATTAATTATTTAGGATTGGGATTAATTATTCCTTAAAAGTTTGGTAGAATTTGTTTGTGAGTCCATGTGGTCCAGAGTATTTTTTTCTTAGGAAATTTATTGATGGCTTGTTCATTTTCTTTTTTCTAAGATTGCAACAAGTATTTTATTTCTTCTTCTGTTGTTCTGGGTAATTTATATTTTTTGTAGATATTTATTCACTTCATTTAGATTATCAAAATTATTGGCACATAATTGGATAAAATAGTTCCCTCTTCATTGGTGGTAAATTCACTCCTTTCATTTTTGATACTAGTAATTTGATATTCTTCTTTCCTCTTTTTTTAAACCAAATGAACCAATAATTTACTTCATTGTGTTTTTATCAAAAAACCATTATCTAGTTTTATTTATTAGTTCAATGGTGGATGTTTAATTAGGGAATTTTAATTTTTCCTTTTTTCTAGTATTTTTAGATCCAAGCCCAATTTGCTTTTTCCTCTATTTCATTGATGTCAACAAGTATAAATACAAATTTTCCCCATATGTACAGCTTTGGCTGCATTTATAAATTTTATGGATTCCATTGCTGTTATTTTCTTTAATGAAATTATCAATTATTTCTGATTTCTTCTTTGAACTACTTGTTTATAGGATTACATTATTTAATTTCCAAGTAAGTTTAAATCTTTCTTTCTATTGCCCATCATTGGGCATTATGTTTTAAAAAGAATGTATTTATTATTTATGTTTTTTTGCATTTGGTTTTTCATATCCTAAAACAGGGTCAATTTTTGTGTAGGTGTCATATACTGCTGAGACAAAGGTACATTCCTTTCCATTTCCATTCCATTTTCTCCTGAGATCTATCATATCTGTTTTCCAGAATTTTATTTACCTCCTTACCTTCTTTCTTGTTTTTTTTTTGTTAGATATATCTAGTTCTGAAAAGGGAAAGTTGAAGTCTTCCTAGTATAGTTTTTTGTTTGTTTTTTTCCCCTAGTATAGTTTTATTGTTTATTTCCTCGTGTAACTCATTCAACTTCTTCAAAAATTTAGATGCATTTGGTACATACATGTTTGGTATTGATATGATTTCATTGTCTATGATATCTTTCAGCAAGATATAATTTCCTTCTTTATCTCTTTTAATTAAATCTCATTTTGCTTTTGCTTTGCCTGAGATTGTAATTGTTTATCTTGTTTTCTTTGCTTCAGCTAAAGCATAATAGATTCTGCTACAGGCCCTGGTTCAAATGTGTTTTTTATAAACAACATATTATAGGATTCTGATTTTTAATTTGTTCTGTTGTCTATTTCTCTTTTATGGATGAGTTCATCCTATTTGCAATTATAATTATGATAATTAACTGTGTATTTCCCTCCATGATATTTTTTGCTTGTTTATTTCACCTCTCCTCTTCTACCCTACCCCTTTCCCTTCTCACTGGTGTTATACTTATGATCACTGTCTTCCCCAACATATCTTTCTTTTTATCAGTTCCCACTTCTGTTTCTATTATTCCCATCCCTTTTTACTTTCTTATAGAGTAAAATATATTTCTATATCCAACTAAGAGTGTATGTTATTCTTTCTTTGAGCCAATTTTGATGAGAGAAATATTTAAGGTTTGCCTGCCACCCCCCCTATCTTTTTCATTATAATAGCTCTTTCATGTCTATTTTATGTGGGATAATTTGCCCCCATCCAATCCCCTCCTTCTTCTTCCAATGCAATTTTTCTCACCCCTTTATTTTGTTTTCTTTTATTTTTTTTTGGGGGGGGGAAATCATCCCATCAATGTCATCTTCTGTCTACATATATATATACCCTCTGCCTATATATATTCCTTCTAATTGTTCTTCTAGTAATAAAGTTGTTAAGAGTTACAAATATAATTTTGCCATATAGAAATATAAACTGTTTAACCATTACTGAATTTCTTATGTTTTTTCTTTCTTGTTTCTTTTTTATCTTTTTATGTTTTTCTTGAGTTGTAGTTGGCGGTCAAATTTTTTATTCATTTCTGGTCTTTTAGTTAGAAATACTTGAGAGTCCTTTATTTTGTTAAATGTCCATTTTCCTCCTGAAAAATTATATTCAATTTTGTTGGGTGCGTAATTCTTCATTGTAATCCTAGCTCTTTTGCTTTCAGGAATATCATATTCAAAGCCTTCTCATTCTTTTGTGTAGAAACTGCCAAATCCTGTATAATCCTAACTTACAAAATGAAATGAAATTTTAATTGTATCTTTTTGGCTGCTTGCAATACTTTCTTCTTGATCTGTGAGCTCTAGATTGTCTATGATGTTCCTGGGAGTTTTCAGTTGGGGATCTTTTCAAATGGTCATTGGTGGATTTTTTTTTATTTTTATTTTGCCCTCAGATTCTAATATATCAGGATGATTTTTTTGATAATTCTTGAAAGATACTGTCCAGGTCTCTTTTTTTAATCATAGTTTTGAGGTTGGCTTTTTTTAAGACCCAAGGGACAGGCATTTCCAGTAAAGTTGTCATTTTTCATTAACATACCAAGAAAAAAGTAGCAATCTGTTGTATGCAATTCATCTTTGTTCCTTTGCATAGGCTTTTCTAGGTCTTCTTAAAATTCTTTGGTAAACATCAGATATATGGCTCCTTATTAAAACCTGAGAGCAACTAAACATAAGATCAAAGAAGACTCATCTCCAAGCAGTGCCGTATGCTGTTAACAGGAATGCTTTGGCAGAGCAGGCTACTGGGGCAGGTTGCTAGGTTGTATTTTCCTACTTCATAGGTCTGATTTAGAAAGGAAAAAACTCTCTCTATCAAGCAGAGTACATAATTCATAACAAGAAACAACAAGGCTCCTTTTTATTAGCTCTTCTGCACAGCTCACACTCAGTCTGCCACTGTCTGTACATAAACTATCTTGTAGAAAAGCAATCCCTGTATCACACACAACACAGAGTGCAGGTCCACTCTATGCCAGCCTCCTGGGACATGATGGATGGAAGGTTTTTTTAAAAGCCTGCTAGTCCGCCTCTTAACATAGGGCCCCAACTCTATCTATGCACACAAATGAACCACTTCCACCTTTTATCTCACATGAGACTTTTAACTCACATGAATTGATTATCCCCTTTCTTGCAGATATAGCAGGGCCCAGAGTGGGGACTGGTTTGGCACTGTATCAAGGAATCACATCTATAAGTCATTGGACCAGGTTCCAATGACTCTGGAAGCTGAGACTGAATAGAAAGTGGTTCAAGGTCATGAAGGAACAGTGACAGCCAGAAGTATCTCTCCTTGTTCCAACCTGTCCTTGATTCCAGTTCACTGCTCATGAGTGATAAATAGGCATTAGGGATCAAACAGCTCAGATACTAAAGCAGCTTCCCCAAGAAGCAGTCAGAGGGCAGGGTCAGAGGATGCTGTTAGTGACAGACTGTTAAGTGGAAAAGCAGCAATCCTGGGTGTCAGGCCCAGTCACCAGATTTTCCTGGTTGTACTGAAAATTGATACTTGAAAAGACCACAAATATAAAAGAATGAAAGGAAGGAATGGAGAATAGGAAGAAGAAAGAAAGAAGGGACAAGGAGGAAAGGAGAGAGGGAAGGAAAAATGAAGGAGGGAAAAAGAGAAGGAAGGAAGAATGGGAATAGATAAAGGAGGAAAGAAGAAAGGAGGGAGAGAAGGAAGAAGAAGGAAAGAAGAAAGAAAGTGAGGGCAGTAGACTGGAAAGGGAGGACAAAAAGGAAAGGAAAAGAAGGAAAGAAGGAAGAAGAAAAGGGGGAAAAATAAACATTTATAAAGTGACTACTCTGTGCTAGACATTTTAGAAATATTCTCATTTGATCCTCACAACAACCCCTAGGCATTAGGGATCAAATTCCATGAGTCTGCATGTCAGACGACCTAATGGAAACTGAGGCAGACAGCAGTTAAGTGACTTACCCAGATTCACACAGCAAGTATTTAAGGCCAGATTTTAACTCAGGGCTTCCTGACTCCAGGCTCAGAAATCTATCTACTGTACCACCGCAATGCTTCAAGCAGATAGGGTGATGCTTGATAACTCTGGCATTGGTTATGTGGGATGTTTGTTAATGACATGTTAGAGGTATTTGGTTCAGAGGCATCTAGTGGGAATGATTGTCTAGTTTTCTATTTTACAAGTGAGGAAATGTTTGAGGTTGATAAGTTAATGAATTAAGGTCATTCAATATGTCTGGCCTGCCTCCATCATTTCCTCTTTTTTTTTTGTCCTTAATTGCCTTTACATTATTTTATTCATTCAACATTCATTCATTTAACAAATTATTAATTCATTTAATAGTAATTTTGAATGCAAGGCATTATATTAGAGACTTGGAGGGGAAGGAAACAAAAATAAGTAATACAGCTGTTACACATAAGGAGTTTACAATAAATTAAAACTTTTTAAAAATAAAACTATTATTTATTTATTTATTATAATCAGTATTTAAAAATTTCTTGAGTCCTAAATGCTCTTCTTCCCTGTTCTCCCATCTATTAAAAGGCAAGAAATGTGACATCAATTGTACATGTGAAGTCATGCAAAACATTTCCATATTAGCCATATTGCAAAAAAAAAAAAGAAAAGAAAAAGAAAAAAGTGAAATGTAGCATGCTTTCATCTACACTAAAACTTCATCATTTCTTTCTTTGTAAGTAGCTAGGATTTTTCATCATAAATCATTCAGATTTGTATTGTTCAGAATAGCGAAGTCATTCACAGCTGATCATTGCTATTACTGTGTACACTATTCTTTTGGCTTTTCTCACTTCATTTTGCATCAGTTCATACCAGTCTTCCAAAGTTTTCCTGAAACTATCCTGCTCGTCATTTTTTATAGTACTGTATGTATGTCATTATAATCATATACCACAACTAATCAAATAAATCTTGAGTAAGTACCATCTATATGCTCCAATCTGTCCTAGATACTGTTGGGGATAAAGATGAAGAAGATCCATTCCTTGTCCTAGAAAAGCACTGAGTTTGAAGTCAGGAAGATCTGATTTCAAAATGTAGTTTAATGAGCTGTTTGAAGTGGCAAGTCGCTTAATCACTCTTTGCCACAATTTCCTTTACTGTGAAATGAAGATAATAATAGACTTGCTTCTCAAGACTTGTTGTAAGGATCAAATGAGATAAGAATTGTAAAGCACATAGCATAATGCTTGACATATAGTAGGCACTAGACAAATGTTAGCTATTGTTAATATTATTATTAGTTGAGGAGACTCCCTATATAAAATAATGAGATACCATCATGTAGTGGTTGTATAATTGATTAATTTGGGTGGTTGTTGTGCAGTTATCAAGATGTAAATTGTAGTCTTTTCACGTTTCACAAGATATATGGTGGGGAGTTTTAGCCACCAACTTACTGCCTGACAGGATTTGTTTGGATGGATCCAGGCACAGAAAGAAATATTCCAGAGGAACATAACATATTGCATTCCACAATACCTTGAATGAAACCAAACCAAAGCATCTGACTTTCCTAATATGCAGACAAAAGCCAGAACTTTGGGTGCTAATGGAGAATGTTATTCTCTGGCCCCATCCCAGTACCCCTATAGAACTAAAATAGTTAGGAAAACATTGCTCAATTTTGGAAACTAAATGGGAAGCTCAATAGTCCATGGGAGGAAAATAGAAATCTGTAAACAGCACTTTCTAGTTTAATAAGCCCAGGATTTCACTGATCGTTTTGTGTAACTTGACTATCAGAACTGACATCTGCACAATAGGATGTCACTCTTTTTAGCAGACCCGTTGTTTCCTTGCTAATAAATGCAGTAGTTCCACGGAATCCATATCTCGTTTAATTTTCTCCAGGAGATGTTGGCACTAAATCACCAGCAGTGTCCCAGACCTCTGAGTTCTCTTGCTGCAAGATTAATAAGCCCTCTTTGAAATGGCTGCCATCTTCTCTTCCTGATTTGGTTTTCTCTCTGAAAGGTTTGGGACGGAAAATTGTCTTGGTGAACTTATAAACAAATGATGTTGTGACTGTCAGTGTCCTGAAGCTCAGAGAACAGGTTCAAGTCAAATCTCCCCAGCTAACTAGATTAATGTCACGCTATTAGGCAGAACAGTAAGATGGCACAGAGTGGGCAGCTAGATGGCATATTGGATAGAGCAATGGAATTGCAATCAGGAAGATCTGAGTTCAAACCCTGCCTCAAACACTTAGTAGCTGTATGTCTTTGGACAGATTATTTCTGTGCCTCAGATTTATTATTTTTAAAATGAAGGAGTTGTACTCCACAGTCTCCAAGATTTCTTCAATTGTAAATCTAAGATTCTATGGTGCTATGTCACTCATGAATTTAGCTGAAGGGAGGGGCTCAGAACCTACAGACAACAGCCTGCTTCCCCTATTCCCTCCCCTCAGCTGTAAATCTTGTCTTCATTTTATCTCTTAGCTCCTTTTAGTCCCCTTATGAACTTGTATTCACATTTGTGACATATTATTCTCCATAAATAGTTCATTAGCCCTATGAGGTTCAAAACATTTTGAATGCAAGGACTATAATTTATTTATCTGTGTAATAATAATGACTCATGACTGAACAAATTATGTACATGTTTATGATGGAACACTATTGTGGTATAAGAAATGATGAGCAAGTGATCAAGAGAGCCCTCTGCATCCAGAGAGAGGACTATGGGTACTGAATGTGGATCACAGCATAGTATTTTCACCTTTTTTGTTGTCGTTGCTTAACTCGTGTTCTCATTTTTTTTTCCTCTTTTGATCTGATTTTTCTTGTGCAGCATGATAAATGTAAAGATATGGGGAAAAAAACAAATGATGAACAGAATGAGCTCAGAAAAACCAGACTTACATGAATTGATGTAAAGTGAAAAGAGCATTGTACATAGTAATAGCAACATTATGTGATGATCATCAATACAAAGATCTAAGATAATTCCAAAGTACTCATGATGAAAAATGTTCATCACCTTCAGAGAAAAAAAACTGATGGAGTTTGAATGCTGCAATCTGCATCATATTATTTTTCACTTTTTGTGTGTTTTTTGGTCCGTGTTTTCTTTAGCAATATTACAAATATGGAAATTTGTTTTTCATGATTGAATTTGTATAACCTATATCAAATTGTTTACTGTCTTAGCAGCAGCAGCAGCAGCAGTAGTTATAGGAATGGTATCAGTAGTAGTGACAGAGAGGGGAAGCGTTGGAACTCAAAATTTTTTAAAAGAATGTTGAAATAATTTTACATGCAATTGGGAAAATTTTATTTAAAAATAATACTGATTCACTTTTTTACAGTCAATAGTAAATAGTCAACAAATATTTATTAAGTGCTTACTTAAAAGGGAAGCTATGTGACTTAGCAGATAAAACACTGGGCCTGGATTCTGGAAGACCTAAATTCAAATCTGGTCTCAGACACTTCCTGGCTATATAAGACCAAATACGTCACTTAATCTCTCTTCCTCATCTATGAAGTGGAGATAATAATAGTACCTTCCTTCCATGGTTGTTGTGATGATCAAATGAAATATTTGTACCTGCTATGTGGTAGACACTATATAAATGTTATCTACTGCTACTACTTCTACTATTACTATCATTACTGCTACTACTACTAGTAATGATACTACTGCTACAACTACTACCACTACTATTACTATTACTACTACTACTACTACTACTACTACTACTACTATTACTATCACTACTGCTACTGTTACAACTACTAGTAATAGTACTACTGCTACAACTACTACCACTACTATTACTATTACCACTTCTACTTCTACTATTACTATTATTACTGCTACTGCTACTGTTATAACTACTAGTAATAGTACTACTGCTACAACTATCACCACTACTATTACTATTACTACTACTGCTAGTGCTGCTACCACCACAACCACTATTACTACTACACTATTATTACTACTAGTACTGTGAATACTACTGCTGCCCATTAGTGCTTATTAAGTGTGAGGCACTGGGGTAAATACTGGACATAAAAAAAAAGGGAAAAAAGAATACCTACCTGCCTTTGAGAATCTCACTATCTAATGAAAAAGACAGTATGCAAACTATTAAGTGCAAACAAGCTGCATACAGGATTAATAGGAAATGATTCTGTACAAGGAAGGCACCAAGATTATGGCGGGCTGGGAAAGGCTTGCTGTAGAAGGTGAATTTTATATAGGACTTAAAGGAAGCTCTGGAGTGTAGGAGACTGAAACAAGGATAAAGAGCATTCCAGGCATGAATGATACCGCTGCAGTTCACAAATTGTTTCCCTCTTAAAAATCTCCTGAGAAACAGATAGTTTAGGCATTATTGCTTTTATTTTGCTGACAAGGGAACTAAGACCTCAAAAGGTTAAACTCAGGGTCACAAGGCTAATCAATCAACAAGTAGTAGTTAAGTGATTACCATATGGTAGGTAATGCAGTGAATAAAGCACCAAGCCTGGAGCCAGGAAGAGGAGTTCAGATCTGACCTTAGACATTCACTAGCTGTGTAACCCTGTGCAAGTCACTTAATTCTGTTTGCCTCAGTTTCTCCACCTGTAAAATGACCTGCAGAAGGAAATAGCAAAGCACTCTAGCATCTTTGCCAAGAAAATCCCAAATAGGGTAGTGAAGAGTCAGACACTACTGAAACAATGGAACAACAGCAATAAATACAGAATAAAGACAAAAAAGGAAAAGTAGTTGGATGCAAGATATGGCAGGAACACATTAGCAGTTGAAACAAACAAGAAAGACTTCCTGTCAAAAAGGGTATTTGAGCTGCATCTGCCAAGAGAAGGCAGCTAGTTGACACAGTGGATAGAGTACTGGCTTTGAAGTCAGGAGGACTCAAGTTCAAATCTGAGTAGCCTCAGATACTTCCTAGCTGTGTGATCCTAGGCAAGTCACTGAATTCTAATTACCTTGTGAAAAAGAAGAAGGGAGGGATATTATGAGGTAGAGATGAGGAAGAAAAACACTTGAGACCCAGGAGGCAGCCAATGCAAAGACATAGATGGGGGCTGTATGTGAAGAACTAAGAAAGGTAGGTGGGCTAATTGATGGAATAAAGAGATCTAAGTCTTCCCACTGTAAAAGTAGTGCTCTTTCTCTCAGCACACAGTAGAGAGTATCTGTAGGAGGCATTTAAAAATATTTTTGCTGACTAGCACAAAGTTTGACTTCCACAAAAAGTACATATAAATGTCCATGTCCAAGTCCAGATGTTTTGTAAATCTTATAATTGTTATTAAATATGAGTTTATGTAACTTCAATTTCAGAGCCCATGATGAGCTTGGGAAGAATAGATCAGGAAATGAGTGCTGATCCTAATAGAAAAAAAAATTAGGATGCCATGTATCGACATATTGAGTTTTTCTCTTCCTTAAAGTAATATTCAGATGCCTTCAGCTGGTAGGGGTGGAGGAGTGACCTGGTGTTCAGACCAGCAGAGTATAAACTCTGTAAAAACTTTGGGATTGATTCTAAAAATAGATTCTGTCTGAAGCCCGGCCTCAGTAGACTCAGAAAAGCTCATTCCTAGTAGGTTGGTCCTCAGGCAACGAACTTATTGGCCATGACATACCATGAAACTGATAAAAATGCAAAATGTCCTTAAGTCCTATGTAATTCCTTTTCCTTTCCAATTCAATAAGTATTTATTAAGAGCCTCTCATGTATTAGGCACTGTGCTAGGGGATAGGGATGGAAAGATGCAAATGAGTAGTCTCTAAATTCAAGAAGTTTACATTCTACAGGCAGACGGGTAATATAACACATACAAACACAAGAAACTAGAAGGGAGACTTAATTGGTTTAAGGACCTCCCTAATGAGGAAACCTCTTCTCCTAATGTAGATTGGCAGCTTCCCTGCAACCTATGCTTGCAGGAGGAGTTGCCTAGAGCAGCAGTACTGAGCCCATGCTGAAATTCTATGGTACAGTCTGAATTAGGTTAAAGTGGAATTGGGAAATGCTTAATAAAATCATGTTCATCAGTGAGTTTCTAAATCAATATGACATTGGCCTAGAGCACTGAGAAACCATGACTTACCTGGCTTCACTTAGTCAGTGTACAGCAGGATGAGAATTAATATCAGGTGTTCTTGAAGCCAGACGACTATTCCTCACATCATGATGCTGCTCAGACCTATCATAGCTCCAAAAAGCACATTCAAAGCAAATGCAGAGTAATTTTGTATGAAGGGAGAGTACTAACATATAGGGAGGCAAAATGAGGAAAGGCCTTAGTTATGGGGCAACACTTGGGATGAGTTTTCAAGGAAGCTAAGGATTGCAAGAGATATTGCTAAGGAGGCGATTCCAGTCTTGGGAGGACAACAGTTCAAAGGCACAAAAGCAGGAGATTCATTGTCATGGAGAGGGGATATCATGAGTAGTAGGTCATTTTGGCTGGAGTCTGGAATGTGTAAGGGAGAATAATATGATCTCATCCTAGGAAGACAGGGAGGAATCAGATTATGAGGGATTCTCTAAATGCCAAATGAAAGAATTTGTATTTAATCCTAGAGAAGGCACTGAAGCTTCCCGAGGAAGGGAGAAGCATAGCTAGACCTGTGTTTTAAGAATATTTGTTTGACTAGTTTATGTAGGAGGATTAGAGATGGGAAGTCTCAGTTCTGCTTCTCTATCTTACTTTATCCCCTTAAAAGTTCCAGTTCAATAGAAACTCCTTTTTCTAATTCAGAGCTCAAAAGCATCACATTCCCTCCAAGAAAAGGAAGAGAATGTCATCTGGGAATCCTATTCCCAGAATTCACAATTAGGTTTTGGACCTTTTCCCCTTGGCTCTATAGAAATAGATCTGAATACCTTGTTATACCCAGAAACCTCGTGTATAAATGTGATAAATACTTTATGAAGACAGTTTAAAGGTGCTTGAAATGGCCAGACTCAAATAATATCAGTAAAGAATGAAATTGACTGTGTTTTGAAAGTAAACAGTTGGTTACCATCATGGGAATCATTTCAAAATCAACTGTCTATGTAAAGTTAAAGTGCTTAGAGTAAAGATCAGCATTAATACCAAATCCAAAGAAGGGTAAAGACAAGAAGAAAATATTGCATGCTTCCACATATTAAAACATGACCTAATAAAACAAATTGATGAAAATAGAAAAATGAATAAAAGTGAAGACATTGACTCCAATTCTTTCTTTTCTTAGTCTGCACATGTATAGGGTAGACATTGCCCTAACCCACCAACGGGTTTCTGACCTTTACCCTCAGTCTGGTTTAGCTCATCTGCTGAGATGGTTTAATCAGGGTATGACCACTGGGCAGGACATAGCTTCTTAGAGTCACAGGCAAGAACTGAGGGAAAGATGGTCCCTCAAAGTGGTTGAAAGCTCTGAAAAAGGAATGAAAACCCTTAAACCATAGAGGATAGTCCTCCCTGAATACCTCCATATATCCATACATACCTGTGTGTGAAAACTTCCTCTGGTAGAATGGTCTGAATTTGTTTCAAAGGTCACTTAGAGCTTGACCAGACATCGAAAAGACCAAGGCCATCACCAGTTGTCCTGACTTCTGTCTTGCTGCTGGACATTGATGACTATGGAAGAGAGAATGAGAGTGATGACTCTGTGTGATTTACTAAATCCAATTTACTTGCAAATCATGATATCACCCCAGAATGTCATTGGCCCTCTTTGAAAACAAGATGAACAGCCACAACAACAAACTTTCCTTAGAAAATTGTAGCTGATATAAAATATTCTCCACCATGAGGATCCCAAAAGAGCTTGGAAACCACTTCAGCCAGTAAACATCTGTTCTCCTTGTCAGGGTCGGCCAAGGGCAATGACAATTTTGAGTGCAAATTCATTTTCAATACATTACAGAGAAGACTGATAGATGATTCACAAAACAGTAAAAAGCAGTGGAGGGGAAAACAAGACTGAGGAAATCTTGGAATGAGATCCAACTAAGCCAAAACATACCAAGAGTTTTTCTAGATGAAACTGGAAGAACAATGTAAACAGATGTGTAATGAGATAGATTTGTCAGAATTTCTAAAGTAATCTAGCTTCAACTTTGATGGAATTGTAAACACCATGTATTCTAACATATCAGTGCCTGGTAAGACTCTTAATTAAGAAGTAAAATTAAAAATAAAGGAAAGACTTTCATACCATTTCTCCTTTCCTATCTCCATGAATCGAAAGAGAGCAAATACTTTGACAGAACTCAGGAGATGCAAGAAAAACAGATTCTCTTACCCTTGAATAGATTAACCTATAAAAAACTTCCCTCTGAAAGTATGCAACAGTTCAGGGATTGAATATTGCACATCCTTGGGGCTTCAGAAAGAGGTGCTATGCAGCCGTTTGAGAGCACTGAGGTCTCTGGCATTTGATCAATCATTGGATCACAATGAGCACAGCCTACTCTCTGCTCATATGCCAGTGGGGAATTGCATTTATACAATTCTTTCTTCATACTTAGAAGTCATTAGCTCAGCTCTATCTGAAGGAAATTTTCTTCTTTTAGTCTCCACTCAGATGCTACCTTCTCTATCACATTTTGCTTGTCAACTCCTCCTCTTCAATGTTTGTGTTCTTATCATTTTCAATTTTCTTTGGACTATATTTATTTGTGTATGTGTTATATCTGCCCAGTAGAATGTTAATGTCTTGAGGGAAATGCTTCAGTTTTGTTTTTATATCTTTAGTGACTAGCACAATGCCTATCACATATAATAAATACTTGTTGACTTGAATGGCTAGCACTACACTAGCTGCTAGATGAGAAGACATAGACTTTGACCTAAAGAGCCTGCAATTCTGCTACGGATTCAGACATTGTACTCATGAGACAATGAGAGAATAGTATAAAATAGTACACAGGTAAATGTGAAAAAGGATATGAAACAGACTCCAAGTGCCTGAGGATTTCAGAGAAAGAAATGATTAATCAGTATTGCATCAGGAAAGGGACTAGAATGATGACTAGGATGTGGAAAGGCAGAGAGGAGGAAGAAAACCATTTCAAATGAGGTTAGACAGGAAGGCAATAGAATCATAGAATTCAACTTTGTCAAGCAACTTTCTAAATCCCAGAAAGGTGAAACAATTTGTTCAAGATTACAAATAAAAAAGTTAGGATTCAAACTCAGATCTTCTAGATGCCAATGTTTTTCATACTACATTGCCTTTCCTCCATTGAAATGAATAAAAATATGGACCAATCCATCAATGAAGAAGATGCTTGGGTGAGCATCAGGGAGGTGAGGGGAATTCCACATCATTTCCTAGGCATCCAGAAGAAAACAGACACCTTCCTCCAGGACTTCCTCAAGTCAAGACAGTCCTTCCTTTCCACCCGACCTCTGCTATATAGGCTACCCAGGCCACTGCTGTGATGGAGTGAGCCACCCACGCTGAGACAGGAGCAATTTTGGAAATTCCCACTGATGCCTTGAGAAGTCCTGGTGCTTAATGGAGGTAGAGCTCCTTAAGCGTGCCAGCAATATGCTCTAAAGGCAGCATCTCAGGCCTCCTCAGCACAGCACTCACCGGAGAAAACAAATTACAAGTTGAAAATTCATTACGTTTGTGGAAAACCTGAATTTATTTAGACAAAAGCAGATGGAGAGAATGGATAATCTCGTTACATTTCAGCACACTCCACTTTATTCAGAAGAAATGAAACATAACGCATTATGTATCCTTTCTCTCCATCTGCTTTCCCCTCAGTAAGCTCAGGTTTATTATTAATATAATGAATTCCTCCTGCTTCTCTCTCTTCTCCATTAGCCCCAACTCCTAATTGAGTTTTGTTCATTCTGTCCTTTTTCATAGCTAAAACACTCTTTCCCAAGTTCCTCCTTCCCCTAAACCCCAAGTCATTTGTAGGTCTTAGCTGCTGTTACTATGTTAATTCTGGAAAATGTCTTAATCAAATTATAGTTTTGCCAAAATGTTAAGAGTACTTGGGTCTGTCTGATCTCCAAGAGATCCCACATTCAGAATCATTCACATTTCTCCTCTTCTTGTACTTAATAGGGATTTCACCAAATTGACTTTCTTTCAATTTCTTAGCAGGAAGCTTCTAGACTTTATACTTTGAAGAATTTGGGCTCTTCAGAATTGTGTATCTTTCCTGTGTCAGAGCTACTAGGAATATTGGAGTGGCAGGTTGAAAATCATACTTTTATTCTAGCATCAGTTTCTTTAGTTTGAGTAAAATGCTATTAGCCAGAATATTTGCTTCACCTCTCATTCGTTGATCCTCCTTCTCTCTCATGCATTGAAATCCTCCTGGAATGAATTTAGTCAGACAGTCAACAAGTATTTATTGAGCTCTTACTATGGGCAGGACCCTGTGCTAAGTATTGGGATAAAAAGATAAGAAAAATAGTCCCTGGCTTTAAGGAGTTTACTTACACTCTGACAGAGACCGCGTGTAAATAGTTAAGTGCATATAAGACAGACACAAACTTCTTCCACAGCATGACTTATATGGAAATATGTTTTGTCTGACTATATATGTATAACCTCTGTAAAATTGCTTGCCTTATTAATGAGGTTAGGAAGGTTGGGGAAGAGGAAGAAAATGTTAAAAATTGTTTGTAATGTGTAATTTGGAGAAAAATAAAATTTTAAATCAAAAAAAATTTTTAAAAAGATATACTCAGCAAGAAAGGTCTCTTGCAAATGTCGGGGCTTGATCCAAGTTTTGAAGTCAAGGGAACCAAGATTCAGAAATGAGGGCATTCATTCTCCAATTGATAAATTGTCAAAGGATATGAACAGACAACATTCAGATGAAGAAATTAAAAACATTTCTAGCCATAAGAAAAGGTGCTCTAAATCACTATTGGTCAGAAAAATGCAAATTAATAAAACTCTGAGATACCACTATACATGTCTCAGATTGGTTAAGATGACCAGAAAAGATAATGATGAATGTTGGAAGAGATGTGGGAAGACTGGGATACTAATACTAATACATTGTTGGCAGAGTTGTGAACTGATCCAACAATTCTGGAGAACAATCTGGAACTATGCCCAAAGGACTATCAAATTGTGTATACCTTTTGATCCAGAAGTGTTTCTACTTTGGGCTTGTATTCCAAAGAAATCTTAAAGGAGAGAAAGGGACCCATATGTGCAAAAATGTTTGTGGCAGCCCTCTTTGTAGTGGCAAGAAACTGGAAATTGAGTTGATCCTCATCAATTGGAGAATGGCTGAATAAATTATGGTATATGAATGCTATGGAATATTATTGTTCTGTAAGAAATGATCAGGAGGATATATCAGAAAGGCTTGGAGAGACTTAGATGGACTGATGCTGGGTGAAATGAGCAGAACCAGGAGATCATTATACACAGCAACAATAAGATTATATGATGATCACTTCTGATGGACTGACTCTTTCCAACAATGGAAATTGTTGGGGCATACAGTTCCAATGGTTCTGTGATGAAGAGAGCTATCTACACTCAGAGAGAGGACTATTGGAACTGAATGTGGATCACAATATAAAATTTTTACTCTTTTTATTGATGTTTGCATTTTGTCTTTCTCATTTTTTTCTTCTGGATCTGATTTTTCTTGTGTAGCAAGATAACTGTAAAAATATATATACATATATTGGATTTAACATGTATTTTAACATGTTTAGTATACATATTCATATTATACATATATATATATATATATATATATATAGTATATATTGGATTATTTGTCATCTAAGGAGGGAGGGAGAAGGGGGAGAAACTTGAAACACAAGGTTTTGCAAGAGTCAATATTGAAAAATTATCCATGCATATCTTTTGAAAATAAAAAGCTTTACTAAAAAAAGAATTGCACATAAATAAAGAAATGAGGGCACCAGAGCATACCGGAGATAGGGACAGGGTGGAAGCAATAAGAATAAAGGCACAGAGAAAGGAGATGAGTTTGAGGAAGTACAAGTAGGGCAGTGTAGCTAAAGTGTGAGGAGGGGAGTAATATATAAGAAGATTGGAAAAGTAGAAAGAAGACTGATTATGAAAAGTTTTAAATGCCAAACAGGAGTTTATATTTGATACTAGAAATAATAGAGAGATGTTGGAATTCAATGATGAGGAGCTTTGCTTTAGAGAAATCATCTAATGGCAGCAGAGTGGAAGACAAATTGGAAAAGGGAGAGACTTGAGAGATGATCAGAACTTGAACTAGGATGGGTCTGTGTTAATAGATGAAAGGGGACATGGAAGAGCTGCTCTGATGGTGAAAATGACAAGATGAAGGAAGGGATTGGATATGAGGGTTAAGCATCCAACTTGAAATGTTCAAGAGGTAGTTAAGGACATTTAATTATAGCTCAGATAGAGTTGGGAATCATATAAACAGAAATGAAAATTGAAGCACTTCAAAGCTTTGAGATGACCAAGTGAAAATGTAAAGAACAAGAGAAGAGGATTCAGGACAGAGCTTTGAAGACTTATAGTTGGGTCCCATGGATAAAGAACCAGAAAGACTGAGGAGTGTCAGGGAGGAAAATGAGGAGAGAACCGCAGCTTGAAATTCTAAAGAGAAGAAAATTTTGAGGGTAAGAATATGATTAATAGCATCAAATGCTGAAGGGATGTTAAGTGGATGAGGAATGAGAAATTAGACTGCCATTAGATTTAGCATTTAGCCATTAAGAAAATATTGGTTACTTTGAAGAGAGTAATTTCAGTTGAATTTTACTTGCGGAAAGTTTAAAGAAAATCCTAAGGTAATCATCTGCCATATAATAGGGAGAATTTTGAAAGAAAGAAGATGAAACTTTTTGTTGTTGTTTAATCATTACAGTCTCGTCTGACTCTTTGTGAGGCTATTTGGGGTTTTCTTGGCAAAGATACTAAAGTGGTGGATTATTTCCTTTTCTAGAAATTGAGGCAAACAGGATTAAATGACTTGCTTAGGATCACCTACCTAGTAAGTATCTGAGACCAGATTTGAACTAGGGAAGATGAGTCTTCCTGACTTTAAGCCCAGTATTTTATGAAAGTGGATTATAATGGCATGAAGAAAAACCAATCACTTTTTATTGCAGGGAGAAGAGGAAGATATGTGAAGAGGTGGTAGTAGTGGTAAATCCAACCCCAAAACAATAATATTGGGTTAGCTTAGAAGAATCTAATACTGAAATTCTTAGTCAAGGTAACTTGGAAAGCTCAGAGTTCATATGTTCATTAATTACTTATATGTAAATCCACTGCCCAATTATTTTCCCCAACCTAACTACTTTTGAATACTTCTAGACAAATACTGAAGAAATCATCTGCATTCTGAATGAGGAGGGTGTTCATTCCAGGAAGGGAAAACAACTTGTGCAAATGTAGTGAGAGAAGAGATGGAGTGTTTTGTGGCAGTTACCTGTATAGCAAGATGTCTGGTTTGACTAAATCATGGAATAAGAGAAGGCAAACAATGCATAATATACTTGGAATCCAAATGATTCTTTCAATATTCATTTAGTCGAAATGGAAAATTCTTAACAAAAAAGGCAGGTCTTTCTTTTCTCTAGAAGATACCCATTCTAATTCAAGCCACGCACATCCTAGGAGGACCTCACATAAGAAAAGCAATTATTTGCTCCTGTAATAATTGTAAAACAAAGGCTCACAATCAGAAAACAGATCAACAAGCATTTATTAAGTGTGTACTTTGTAGCAGGCACTGTGCTAAATGCTAGATATAACATAGAGGGTTATTACACAGGTATTAGTAAAAAAAATTTTACTAAACACAGTACCGGGTACAAGACAAAAAAAGAAACAATTCTTGTCTCTAGGGGGCTTACATTCTAGATAAGATATGTAAAGAACTTTGCAAACTTTAAAGTGCTATATAAATGCTAGTTGCTATTCTTTTTCTTCATCTTATCAACATCGAAACCATTTTCATAGAAGTAAATGGAAATGTGTACATGTATATATGTATGTGTGTATATATGTATACACACAAATACATATGTGCGTGTGTGTGTATTTGTTCAGTCAAGTCATGATTCTGTGAACCATATATTGTTCATGGGATTTTTCTTGGCAAAGATACTGGCCATTTTTTTCCTTCCTTTTTAAAAATTTTTATTTACTTTATTTTTAAATTTAAATAAGCATTTTTATAACATAAAATAAAAAGATGATTTCACATGAAATTACAAATCTATTATGTATAACTCCTCCTCCTCCTCTTCTTCCTCCAGGATTCCATCTTATCAAGTCACACTTGGTCTTCCTTCCAACCTCAAAAAATATGCATTATTTGCTCATTATCCCTTTATTATTTTAATGCTTCTTGTTCAAAGGCCTCTGTGAAAAGCAATATTTCTTTCATAATTCTTGAGGAATTTTAGTTTTAGTTGGAAGAGGGGCCTGGGAATCATTGAGTTCTGGAACCCTTTTTAAAAGTTTTTTAGTTTGATGTAAAGAAAACCTGCCTAACAAAAATAATTATCCAAAAATGAAATGGGCTGCCTCCAGTAGGATTCCCCATCGCTGGAGATCTTCAGGTAGGAGACTGGCTGAAGACTTGTGAGAGACATTTCTTTCACATACAGGTTGGGTATAAGAGGGGCTGGCTAGGATTGTTCTTCTCCCTCCTTTATGCTTTTACTGACTTCAGTAACAATGTAACAGACCCAGCCTCTTGACCTTCTCTTGTAATTGACTCCAGGTTCCTGCCATGCTGAGCTCCCAAGCACCAGAGCTGAAGCCAATCTGTGTCAGCTCTGCAGATGCAGCTTTGTAAACATTCAGCATCCACTGAATGCGACCTCCCGCGTGCAGCTCGATACCGACATCTGTCAGATCGGAGCAGTTTGGGTGCCCAGAGTAAGGGTGAGACAAGTGACCTCGAACAATGCCCCCCCGGGGCCTGGAAAGCCCAGGACTCCAGTGGGAGGCTAATGGTGTGTTTTTATTGAGACCTTTGGAAGCTATGGGGATGAATCCCATATAAACAAAATTATATTACCAGGTGTTTGGGGCTGGCAATTGAATCTTTTATGACTAAGTGCCTGGGCTTTTACTAGAGAGCACATTTTCTCCAACTTAAATCTTTAAAATTGGAGTTGCCACCTTTAAAGGGTAAGCCGTCCAAATGTCCTTGCTGGTCAGTGAAGCTTCTCCAGAGAGTAGATGGGAAATTAAGGCTTTCCTTCTCTGGTACCAGCATGTAAAAAGCTGATGGTGTGAGACTGTTTGCAAGGAGCTGAGTGGGCAGGAAATTCCCCAGAGACTAGGATATTAAGCCAGAGGAAGCTTTGAGGTTTGTGAGAGTTTGTCTTTCTGCTAAATCGATTGTAAATTATCTATTCAGGACTAATATAATTAGGAAAATGATGACTATTAAGTAGGTTCTCTGCAGTGTGCCTGAATCTCAAACTTGTAATCCTAAACGTAAGTTTTAAAGTGGTTAACGTGACTTTACAGGCAAAGTCAAAGAAATATTAGCAAAAATAGTTTTTAATGCTAGGAGGACTAAGTTATTGCTGGGGAGAATAATGAAAGCAATGGAGCTGGGAGTTCTATGACTGTATGAATTCAGAAGAAAGAAAATGGAGGGTGGATCTGGCTGCACAAGGCTGCACATGGAGACATACATACAAGCTAGAGATAAAATGAGTGTTGTAAATGGGATTAACTCCTTATAGTATCATAGATTTATCACTGAATGGGACTTTAGAAGTTATCTATAAAATGAAGAGAAGACAATCTCCTCACTTTATAGTTGAGAAAACTGAGGTCCAGAGAGGTTAGACCAATGTCACTGTTCATCACATTTATAGATAACACAGAGTCTGAAGGGATTGTTAAGACTCAAGAGGTCAGTCAGGATCCAAAAAGATCTTGTCAAACTAGAACATCCTCTGTTTTTGTCTCAGCTTAGGAAAGAGACAGAGAGAGAGAGACAGAAAGAGAAAGGGGGGAAGGAGGAAGAGACAGAGAGAGAGAGAGAGAGAGAGAGAGAGAGAGACAGAGAAAGAGAGAGAGAGACAGAGAGAGACAGAGAGACAGAGAGACAGAGAGAAAGAGACAGACAGACAGAGACAGACAGAGATAGAGAAAGAGACAGAAATAGAGAGACAAAGACAGAGAGACAGAGATAGAGAGACAAAGACAGAGAGAGGGAGACAGAAGGGGAGAGACAGAGAGAGAGTTAGAGACAGAGAGACAGAAACAGATATTTTAGTTTGATGTAAAGAAAAAACACCTAACAATAAGAATCATCCAAAGATGAAATGGGCTACCTCCAGCAAAATCTCCTTCACTGGAAATCTTCAAGTGGGAGATTAGATGAAGAATTGTAAGAGAAATTACTTTTCACATACGGGTTAGATCAGATGGCTTCTGAGATACTGTAACAATACGAAATATTTCCACTGAGAAATAAAGTTTTAGAAAGGGAATTTTGTCTTCTTCCTGATAGTCTGTGCACAGGATACAATTAATCCTTATTTTCATTGTAATGTTTCTTGGATTTCCTCTTTATCCACATTCCTACCAATTGGAGACACTGGGATTTCTTTCTTTTGCCTTGTGACTTCCTGGTAATTCTAGTGACAGGGGAGTGCCCAGAGGCAGGACATAAGCTAGTTGACCTTAGTTTACCTTAACTCAAAGTTTACCTTAACTACCCTCCTATGGGTAGAAACATAACTAGGGCCAGCAGTGGTACAGTGGCATGAGTCTTAGCACTAATGTTAAAGGACTTGAATTCACATCTTTCCTCTCGTGCTTACTGTCTCTGTAACTTTGGGAAAGTCACTTAAATTCTCAATTGCATCAGTTTCCTTACATATAAAAGTGATGGGGTTTGATTAGATGGCTTTTGAGTTCCCATCCAACTTTAAATTGATGATCTTAGTACAAGGCACTTGGGACTTTTCTCCAAAGATAATAACATCTTCCCCAGAAGGGTATACTTCCTTTCTGTGCTAAGCTTGTCCTGCAACTCAGATGGCCTTTTCTGATACCCACTTTTACTTTCTATCCCTGTTGGAGCACAAACCAGAGTCTTTGGAGAATAGGTTGCCCCTTCTCCCAGTCTGTCTCTGGATTTCAGAAATTGCTGATTTCAACAAAAAAGCAGAAGGTTTCCTGACTTTTTGAAGGTTTTGGACATTTGGAGAAAGAACCGTATATCAACAAAAAGGCTATCTATCACCTTGAAAATAAGAGTAGTAACTGAATTTTGTGGCTAATGTTATGATGTCAATTCTAAGGAAGGGAAAATATAAATTAATGGAAGAAGGAATGATAAGCGATCCATTGTCTTCCTTCTCTCCTATGATCAGTAGATCTAGATCTCAGCCAAAACATAAAAAGGTGAAATTCCTCACAGAATGACTCCCAGACAGAAGACTCCTGATCATCCTAATACATTTTTAGAGGTAAGAATAGTAATTTTAAATGACTCAATTTGTGCATTTCTAATATCAATGTTTCTGTAATGTGAAGAATGCAACTTGTTATTTGACTTTGTGCAAGGCATTCCATCTCTGGGAATAACTGGGTCTCCATTTCTTCATCTACAAGATGATCTCTGGGGTCCTTTGAGAGCTGAAGTTATGATCTAAAGGCATGCATCCCTGTGGGTGCAATGGACTTTACTTAACAGATATATCCTGCATTGAATTTTGAAAAATAAAATCCTGTCTTCTCACTGACTGAAAAAAAATCATTTAAATTCTGCCTTTTTCTTCATTTTTGTATGACCTTCAAAATTGCAAGCTACTCAAAGGGCAATTGAAAGACGTCTGCAGGATATAAGGTGGTTGTAGTCTGTCACCAGCAATAACTTGGGGTAGAAAGGCATGATCAAGGGCATATATAACTGGAAAAACAGGTGAATCAGTCATGCAGTGAAAATGAAGGATAACAGATGGACAGCCTGTCTCTGATATATTCAAAATAGGAGAGAAAGGCCTCCAGTATGTAGGATGGATCCTCTATGCTGGCTTTTATGGGAAAATCTATATAAGAATCACTTGGAATGAGAAAGGGATGAATATTAAAATGCAGTGGTAGAGGGAATGCCCACTCCAATTAGCTCATGAACCAGTAGAACTACCAAAGAATCTGACTGACCTGCAGTCAGCAGTGACTTCTACAATCTTAGTTTTAAGTTTCTCTCCTGTCTTCACTCATATCATCTGTCAACAAACACAAGTACTGTAGGGGAATTCCTAGTTTAAGGAACCCTATGGAGAACTCTAGGGGAAAGAAGGGAATCCTTTGATAGTTCAAGTGACTTCCTATTAATTATCTGATTGCTAAATTGAGGCTTTCATGTTTGGGACTTTCTTTAAGTAGGGTTGATTTGGTTTTTCTTGGGAGGAGGGAGGTATTTGAGATTGAGTCTCCTAATATTGTCCAGGTTGTTCCATTTTTCCAACCTGGGTTAATTCTTCTTTAGGTCATCTGCTGGTCCTCTCCTCTTGGGGGCTCATCTTACTGGTGCCTGACTTAATATGGACATATAGTAAACTTTAGCTCTTACTACTCAGAATTCCTGAACTCAAGCAATCTACCATGCTCAGCCTCTCCAATAGCACAATAGTAAGGTGAGTGCCACCATACCTCAGCCTTTAACTCACAATCATTCATTAGAATAAAGGATTCAGAGCTCAAAGGGACCTTGGAGGTCATCTAGTCTAACTCCTTAGGATACTGAGGCCCAGAAAGGCTAATTACTAAAGCAGATATTTAGTAGCAAGACTAGGGCTAGCAACTACAAGTCATTACCATTTTCCTCTGGCTTCTTCCCAATCTAAAATGGGAACCTCCCACAAGTCATTCATATTCTCTTAGAAGTCTTCTCCTATTCATAAACAGAGAAATAGCCACACATAAAACCCTTTAAAGAATATCTATCTCTCAGTCAAAAAGCATTTATTGAGTGCTTACTGTATGCTAAGCTGTTGTTCCTTTCTTTGATGTCCTGACCTATGAGGATTGAATTTAAGTGAGACAGAGTTATACAGATTGCTAATCTCACTCTCTCTTCCAGAGTTATCAAAATCCAGTGGCAGAAAAAAATCCAATGACAGGTGATGGCAGTCCATGACCTTGTGTTTTCCATGTTTGAACAAACTCTAAGAGCTCTGCTTCAGCTCACTTCATGGCTCTTGGAACAAATTGTTCTCATCTGCCCATTCTGCCTCGGGAAGTTTTCACAGGCTTGGAGTAGACAACCCCTCACTACTGGGTTTCCAATCTGCCAAGAAAGTTTAACTGAAGTGTGACCACTGAGCCACCTCACCTGTGGCTACTATATTAATCCCCATTGTGGGGACACAAAAAAGTTCAAAGACAATCTTGAGGAGCTCACAGACAAATTAGGAAATGATAAGCAAACAATGTACAAACAAATTATAAACAATATATTTTGGAAATAATCAACAGAAAGAATTAACATTAAAGGATACTGGGGAAAGTTTCTTGTGGAAGATGGGATTTTAGCAGAGACTTGAAGGAAGCCAGGAAAGCTAGGAAAGGGGAAAAAGTTCCTGTCACAGAGCACAGCAATAAGAGAAGAGCTGTTTTATAGTAAGAGATACCCAGGGTTGTACTGGAGCTAATTTGCATGGGATCTGTAGAGCCATTTGTTAAATTTCCAGTTTGAGCATTCACACCTTAGAAATCAGTAAATACTAAAAGGCTTAATTTATTTTGTTGTTTATTGTCTGGACTTAAGAAAGTGTTAGAGAGCACAGTAGAGAGGTACCAGTCCTAAAGTCAGGAGGACCCAAGTTCAAATCCAGCCTCAGACACTTAATACTTACTAGCTGTGTGACTCCAGGCAACTCACTTAATCTCTATTGCTTCACCCAAAAAAAAAAAAAAAAGCAATAAACAAAAAAGAAAGTGGTAAAAGAAATTGTCAATAATGTACATTAAACTTAAAAATATGGCCTACTTTCTAAGAGTCGTTCGTAAAACATTTGTCAGCTCACACCTGGAGCTACTCCAACAGATATTACAAAAGAGTATGGGGATGTGAAGGGAGAGGGGAGCTTCATTAAAACAAACCAGACTTAAAAAAAAAAAAAAAGAAAATTGAAAAACAACCTTTCAGAGTGTTGGATTCGTGAGTGTGGTATCTCCGTGTTGACATATGTTGTATTTAGATATGTGACAATTTTCACTCTGTCCCAGAATGTCAATCTAGAGGCACTTATGTTATTTTTGTATTTAAGTGAAGTAAAAGTCACATTTGTATGTGTGATCACACCGAGCACATTGCCAGGCACATACCAAGCATTTAATAGATGCTTTTCATTCATTTATCCATTCAGTCATTCATTCATGTATACATGCATAAGCTCAGGACATCCTAAATAATAGTGACCATTCATTTATGGGTTAAATTTTATCTAGTACCAGCCCTCAATCAGTGTATAAGCAGAATCAGGTTGGGTTTTGATTTCCCCATGTATTATTTAAGTCATTCTGAAAGTGTAATCTGAGAGACAGCCAGGGCCATCCCGGATAGAACATGGGATTTGTACTCTAGAACACCCGGGTTCCAACCCAGTCTGTGGTTGGATGTAATAGCATTCATTCATAACCTCTTTTACAAGGGAAGCTGAAATTTCTGCAATGCTTGAGGGTGGGAATCCTGAGCTACAGCAGGTGTAAAGACAATAGGATTCTGCATCAATATAATGAGTCCCCAGTGGTAGGAAGCCACTAGGCTGCCTAAGGAAGACTGGGGCTACCCAGGAAGAAAATGGAACAACACAAAACTTTCATATTAACCACATTGGAACTGGGCCCATCAGTGTCTGATGCACTTTCAGCCTGAAATAGGGAGATCTGATGTCACACACAAAGTCCTGCCTCCAACACTATCTATGTCATGATAGGCAAGTAAATAAACCTATTAGAACTGTTTATTCATCTACAAAATGGAGGGGATTTATAATACCTTTGGTATCTATAGCACAATATTTCTGTGAACCAAAAATGAAATAAATTAATGCAAAATGTTTTGCAAACTTTTAAACAAAGACATCAGCTCTCATTGTTATCCTAAAGACATGCTTGACAGTATCTCCCCATCTGCTGACTCTCCTACTATCTATAATGTTTCCTACATCTCCCCCAATCTTCTTGGGAAAAAAAGCCCTCATTTGACTAGCATGCCTTTAAGTTATCAAATCAGTCTCAAATCTCTTCAGTTCACAGTCAAATTTCTAGAGAAAAGTGTCTGCTCTGGTTGCAGCCACTTCCCTTCTCACTTCTCAAACCCTTGCAACTGGAAATTTCTCTCTTCAAAGTGGCCAATCATCTCTTAACTGAAAAAATATAGTAACCTTTTCCCCAGTCCTCATCCTTTTTCACTCTTTGACACTATTTATCAACTATCTACTGGACATTTTGAACTGGATATCTCATAGACATTTCAGGCTCAACATATCCAAAGCAAAACAAAATACATTCTGAAGTTTCCTAATCATCCAGGTTCACAGATGGTGAGTCATCCTTGATTCTTTATACTCTCTTATTTGACATATCTAATTAATGATCAAGAATTGTCAATTCTATCTCCACAATCTCTCTCTTATCCCTGTCCTTTCCCCTCTGCTCACAGGAACCCCACCCTAGGGTTCCTCACCACTTGTTAATTGTCCTCTGTAACTCAGATCTCTTCCTAATCCAGTCCATCCTCCACACACCTGCCAAAGTCAGGTGTGATCATGTGCTCCTCTGCTCAGTAAACTCTAGGGGCTCCTATTGCTTCTAGAATTAAATAAAAACACCCCTGTTTGGCATGGAAAGCCCTGCATAATGAGCTTTTGTATGCCTTTCTAGACTTGTTACACATGATTTTCTCCCTTGCACATTGCTATCCAGCCAAACTGTTGTTGCTGTTCTTCACATATGCCGTGCCATTTCTGGCATTGTATCCTTTGCCTGTAATGTAGTCTATTCTCATCTCCTTTCAGAATCCCTAAGTCCCTTCAGTTCTCAGATCAAATGCCACTTTTTTATTTCCTGATTCTACCTATGTAATTACAGTTATCTTACCCCCGAATTACATATATTTACTTTGGACATATCCATTTATACACAAGTTATTTCTCTAGATAGAATATAAACCTTTCAAGGACAGGGATTTAGCTCAGTACTTAGAACATAGTACATTTCAATTGTTTAACTGGGGAGAAAGAAAACTAGGGGATCGTAGCAATTCCATTAGAGACATTCAATCCATGATTGGTCTCTGGGTAAAACCCTGACATTGGATGAAATTCCTACTTTCTCAGAAAAAGGACCCAACATCCTCCAAATCAGGACAGAAATAATCAAAAGGCTTGTGAAATGGAAACCCTCTGACAAGAAAAAACACCTTGTGGGTGGGCTGAGGGAGGAAGAGAAAACATTTTAATAAGCTTTGCCTCTATTACTTCTAAGCATCATGTGGAGTTGTACAGTGCTCCTCTTCAATAAATTGTTTGTGAACTAAACTCAGAGCATCATTTGAAATGCTGATGTATGAGGTGAACAAATTAGCAGATATGAAAAATTCATCTCTGAATATATTCAGAATTTGCTATGATACATGAGCTCGGGTGTTTAAGGGAAATAATTTACTAAAGAGAAACAGCCGCCTATTCATGATGCTAGTTGTTTGGAGGCTAACCTACAAACAGCAGAGACACAGCATTCTTCTGCATGTTAAATGCACAAAGAACCATCTGCCCCAAATGATAATTATTGAAATTGACAGACAATTCCATTAAGTGTAATCTTCATATTGAGACTTTTAGGAGCAGCATGAGGGAAGAGGGTATGTTAAAGATTTATTATGCTTATGAACTATTTTTACACCATTAGAGAAAACAAGATGAGAGTAAATTATTTCATAAAAAGCCCTTCAAATGAGTGTATGCATTTAGCTTTGTTAATTGCATGCATATATTAAAGTACTTTCAATGTCCCACCATTCTGTTTGGCATGCACCTTATGCTGGAAAATGCCCATTTAAGCTGTTTGATAGTTTGGAGACATTTTTCTTACACACTGTTACATGTAGTAGAATATTTAATGAAATGGAAAACAATAGAGTCTAACTACAAATGCACAAAACAGTACATCTTGAGGGACACCTTCCCAACCCCCTACATAACTATTATACGATTATTGTTATTGTTTTTTAAATAAGTGAAATTTATAGGAATTCATTAGTATAATTGGTATATTTAAATAGGAAAATATAATGATTAAGACAGGTACTAATATCTTTATATTATCTCAAATTTTCCTCTCAAGAAATTTCTTTCAAATGCCCTAATTACGCATTTGCAGAGACTTCTGGCCTTGACTGAACATTGTATTTCAATCTTAACTTCATCTAATTTGCATTTTCTATGTTCAAATCATGATCTCATTTCTATACCTCATGCTTTCCAGATCAATCTTGCTTTTATTATCTCCAGGACTCATTTACTTAGACACCATTATTCTTCATGTGAATATATTCTCTTCCTTTTTT
Source organism: Sarcophilus harrisii (assembly GCF_902635505.1). Classification (NCBI taxonomy): domain Eukaryota; kingdom Metazoa; phylum Chordata; class Mammalia; order Dasyuromorphia; family Dasyuridae; genus Sarcophilus; species Sarcophilus harrisii. Next base: position 463,751,503 of record NC_045427.1, on the reverse strand, counting down.
TCTTCTCCCTAATCCTTATAACAGCTGTATTCAATACCTACAATTATTGATATTGAATCTGATTTTCTGTCTTATAGGTGAGCTATTGGCTTTCATATATGTCTTAATGTGGAAGTCCTCTTCTGAGTTTGGTTGGGTTCAGAATGTACCCTGGGCAAATAGCATAAAATATATGCTCACATTAAACAGGAGTGAAGAGATGTGGAATGACATTGGTACCCATGGGTGGAGATCCTGAGGCACTTCAAAGACACTGCTGGGTGGAGAATTGGAATGGGAAGAGGAAATCAGGAGTAGCCAGGCTATATTGTTATTTCTGCTCACTTCACACTCTGCATCAGTTGATCCAAGTTTTCCCAAAATTCATAGGAACTGTTGCTTTCAAGTTCTCATGACACAATAGCATTCTATTACATTCATCAGCAATAATTTATTTAATCAATTATTATTATCATCAAGTGACCTCATTTGTTTCCAATTATTGGTCACTACAAAAAGATCTGCCATAAATATTTTGGTACATTTGAATCCTTTCCCTCATCTCTTAGGAATTATATATAAGTCTAGTGCAGGATATCAGTGAGTCAAACAGTATGTGACATTTAGTGACTTTTGAAGCATAGTTCAAAACTGTTTTGTCTGGACTAATTCACAGGGAATTTTTTTAATAAAAAAGGGAATAACTACATATTTTAATATGTTTTAAATAAACATATTAATAAAAGGGAAAAACTACAAGAAAGAAAAACAGTAAAACAAAAAAAAGGGGGGGGGAAATAGCATGTTTCAATCCTTATCTGCCTCCATAGTTCTTTCTCTGGGTACAGATGGTATTTTCCATCCCAAGTCTATTGGAATTGTCCTGGATCATTGTGTGCTGAGGAGAGATAAGTCTATCATAATTGATCATCACACAATCTTACTGTTACTGTGTAAAATGTTCTCCTGGTTCTGCTGGACTAATTATATCTGGACTAATTCACAACTCCAACAGAGCATTTTAATGCACCTGTTTTCCAACAGCTCCTCCAACATGTTATTTTTCTATTTTGTCAACTTTGCCAATCTGATGTGCATGAGATGGAACATCAGAGTTATTGTAATTTATATTTTTTTCATATTAATAGCATTTTTCCATATAGAGCTATCAATACTTTGTATTTCTCACTTTGAAAATTTCCTATATTTCCTGGTTGATGATACACACAGTCCAAAGCTATACTTTCTCAACTCTCATATAGCTTCTCCCTGTAACATTTCCCATCTCCGTGCCTTTGGATAGGCTATTCCCTATGTCTGAATACTCTCATTCTTTGGAAAAGAACCCACATGTGAAAAAAAATGTTTGTAGCAGATTTTTTGTGGTGGCAAGAAATTGGAAATTGGATGAATGCCCATCAATTGGGGAATTGCTGAATAAGTTGCGGTATGTGAATGTAATGGAATAGTATTGTTCTATAATAAATGATGAGCAGGTGGATTTCAGAAAAGCCTGGAAAGACTTACATGAAATAATGCTGACTGAAGTGAGCAGAATCAGGAGAACATTGTACATAGTAACAGTAAGACTGTGTGATGATCAGCTATGATAGACATCTCTTCTTAGCACTACAGTGATACAGGACAATTCTAATAGTCTTGGGATGAAAAATATCATTCACATCCAAAGAAGGAATTATGGAGATAGAATGAGGATTAAAGCATACTGTTTTCACTTTTTGATGTTTTTTCTTTCTTGTGGTTTTTCCCTTTTGTTCTGATTGTTGTTTCCCAGCATGATTAATGTAGAAATATATTTAAAATGATAGTTCATGTATAATCTATATGAGATTGCTTGCTTTTTTGAGGAGGAGGGAGATAAGGGAAGGAGAGAGAAAATTTGAAACAAAATCTTACAAAAATGAATGCTGAAGATTATCTTTATGTGTAATTGGGGGAAAATATTATTAAGTATTTACTCTTACTCTTCACTTATAGTACTTTTTGATAACTCTAATTCCCTTTAAGGCTCAGCCCAACTGCCAGCTCCTTCAAAAGGGTTTACCCAATTCTGCCAATTGTCAGTAGTGTTCTCTCCAGCCCTACCAATGTGTGTATACTTATTTTGTATACATGATCTATTTACTAATCTATGAATGTATTATAACCTTCTAGTTGAATGTAAAATCCTTATGAGCAGGGACCACCTCACTTTCATAATTGTGTCCTTAGAGCTAATATAATTCCTGGCACATAGTAGCACAATAAATAATTTAAATAAATGTTTAAATATTTTTGATTGAGATATGCCACATGGTAAGCAACAGTGACATTTCATGTATAGGTATCTAAAAGATACATATTAATACAATTCATTCATAATATTATTGACAAAAATAGTTCTCAATGAATCATTTTTCAACAGCAGGCTCGATTTATGATTCATTAAAACAAAAGCAGATGATTATAATGCCCACACATGCTATATTAGTGTAGCACCTATCCAATGCTTCTTCATTCAACTTGTTAAAAAGAATGAAAGAAACAGTTGCAGGATTTCTTGAATGATTCTGTGGTTTTCCTTTCCCCCAAGACTGACTCATTTTCACAAATATCTTTAATATAAGTTATTAGACCCCATACAACAAAGCCTCTACCAAAATTCTCTTCTAATGTCTCATCATGGAGTGGAGATGACTCTGGTTCAAGAATCATAGAATCTTCACGTTGGAAGTGAACTGGAAGATCTTGTCCAAACCAAATCTAATCAAGAACCCTCTTGGTAATATCTCCAAACAAGCAGTTGTTTAGCCCTCATTTTATGTCCTAAAATGAGATGAAATCAAATAACTCAAAAGACAATCCATTTAATTTGGGAAGTCTCTATTAAGAAATACTTTTCTTCTGTTATTCCTAAATCTTCTCTGCCATTTTCATTATCACCCCTTAGTTCTTCCCTCTGTGACCAAGCAGAAAATTTTATCCCTTTTTACATGACAACCATTCAAAAACCTGAAGACAGTTATCATGTCTCATAAGTCTCATCTCCAATCTAAATCCCTTCTTTCTTTCTTTTCTTTTCTATTTTTTTGAAGCAATCAGGATTAAGTGACTTGCCCAGTGTCACACAGCTAATAAATGTCTGAGTTCAAATTTGAACTCAAATCCGTACACTTCTAGGGCTGGTGCTCTATCCGTTGTGCCTCCCGTTGTGAGATCTGTCACTTGATCTTCATGGGGTATATTCTCTGATTCTCTCAAAGCCTGATCTCTTTCTTCTAAATGAGATCTCACTTGTTCTTCCTAATGAATGCCCATACTGAAATGTTTTGTCCACATTGATCACAGTGTTTCCTCAATGATTTCATCAAAAACAATGTGACTGAATAGAAAAACAACCATATATTTTTCTGTTTTGAGGGTCCTCTCTCTGAGCACTTATGGCAGCCTCTCTCTGCCTCACACATTCTCTTTCTGAACACAACTCTCCTCCTCTAAAAGGACAATGTGAGAGATTCTGGCAAATGACTTAATGAAATCTAGGTAAAGTATGCCTTCAGAAGTTTCCTTTTCTACAGTGTAATAATGTAGATACGACAGATATTGGGGAACTCTGAGAAAAGTAGACTTGAAGCAAAGATACTTACAGCAGGGTGTTAACTCAGTGTGATTAATGAGATGATGGTTCTCTAGTTCACATATACTTAGTACTTAGTATGGTGATGTAAGGCTTCTATAGTTGGCACATGCTCAGTGTGCTGTAGTGATGTAATTGTACAAAGGTATTTAAGGGCTGAGAGGACTTGAAATAAGCAGACTAGAGTGAGAGTGTGCCCAAGTTCAGACTCCAGACTCTATCTTTGACCATCCTCATGGTGACTCCTGCTAAGACTAAGGCTGTCCAGAGACACTCGAGAAAGCTAGTCTGGACGTTTCATAATAACCCTGTCAAAAAAGGAAATGTGCTGTCATGAGATGTTTTTGTTTGCTTTGAAACTGAATCTCCCTATGTCCTTCAGACTGGAAAGCACGGTGGTCATTCACAGACCCTTATCCCAATACTGATGGGCACAGAAATTTTAGCTACTTAATTTTTCTAACCTGGGGTAGTTCATTCCTCCTTGGGCAATCCAGTGACCCTAAGTACCAGGGGGTTCACCATATTGACACCAGATTTAGTGCAGGCATTTAATGGCAGCTCATTGCAGCACAAAATTCTAGAAGTCTCAGGCATGGAACCAAATGAGGCAAAGTGATTCCACTAACCTATGGCTCACATGAGTCATTCTTGATAAAGATATGAAGAATCTACCTGACCAATACATTTCCCCTGTCAATGTTCAGAAACTCTCCCTTTAATAATATGTATATAATCTTGCTAGGAACTGAATTCAAATTTGCCATTGAGTTTATAGACTCAATTCATTTCCCTTTCTTAAAAATTTTCCTGCCTCCAAGATTAGTCATGGGCTCAGCAATCACGTCTAGCACTTTTGCGGGATGGTTCTAATGGGCTGGTGTTATTATTCCTTGCCATGCAAGCAGCTGGTTCCTTCTCTGAGCTTTCAGCTCCTCTCACCCCTTCAGGAAGACCTGAATATGCTTATTTTTTTTAGCTCCAGGTTGCTTGTGACTCTATCCATAAATGAACTGCTCTCTATCTTTCCGTACTTGTCTATGCTGTAAATGACTGTGAGTAACAATAAACCAAATGGACCCATCCTAATGTTACTGTGTGCCATTCACCTGAATTCTATTACCAATGTTCAGTGTTCCTTTGCCTCTTTCTTATCTGTTGCACATTCTTTCATATAACAACCTACAAATATAGGTCAGCATTCCCATATTCCTCTTCATATTTCATTTCTTCTTTGCTTTTAATGTTCACAATAATAGGTTCAGTGTTTCTGATACAGATATAGGCTTGGCAAATTTATTTTTCTCCTCACCTCTTCCCTTTTGATGTTTACAAGATGTTCTTGCTTAGGGTACTAGAGAATATTCAACCACAAATTGCATACTTAAGGTAGCCCATCTCTAATCTGCACTTTCTCAGCACAAATCTTGGCTTCATAAGAGTTAAGCTCTTAGTGCTTTGTACACAGGCGTCCTTGGGCTTCTTGTCCTTCTGCTTTGGAGAAGGGAGTCAAACATTAGATAGTCTATGCAGCTCCTTGCAACATCCCCTTTGCCTTCCTTTTTTGCTGGAAGCAAGATCTTCAGTTATTAGTCTTCACGTTGTTGCTTATAGCCAACAAGCCAACAAACATTTGTTAAATATTTACTATGTTCTAGACATTGTGCTAAAGTGCGCTATAAGGCAGGGAATACAAATGCAGGCAGAAAGCATGACAGATCCTGTCCTTATGGAGCTTACATTCTAATGGAGGAAGATGCTACATAAAAAGAAGTTGAAAGTCAGGAAAGGTTAGAGGGTACCTGCTCAGGAGCGTGGTGGAGAAAAAAGTCGGTAGTAAAGCCAAGAGAGAAATGAATGAGTGAACGTGGCTGGCCTGAGCATTTCCTTAAGGTGAAAGAGGAAGGGGTGCAGAAGAGCCATCTTCCAAGATAAGAAAGCTCCTGGGGCTCATGGAAAAATCAGTCTCCAGTATCAAGAGCAGAGCCATGAAGGGAGTGAAGGCATATCTACTGTGGTCAGCTCCACTGGTTAATTATTCTGGCAAACTGCTTATTTATCTCACTTTTGGCTTCTCAGTCACTGGGAACTCCCAATTTAGGTTTTTATCTACAACATCTATATCTCTTTCTATTTTATCCATATTCTTTTACATTTCTCCTAAAGTGAACAAAGAGCTAATTCTTCTTACTCACTACCCTTGACTGGCAACTAGCTGCTATCACCAAGAGCCCAAAGCAAAGAAAAGCTGAACATACCTGTTGTATTTCATCTATATGTAGGGGAATACAATTACCAGCCACTTTTCTCTCCTTTTCCATTAAAAGACTTCCCAATGGTGACGTGCTTTTGAAAAAAAAAAGTCTAAAAGTAGAGTTCAAATCCTAATTCTGATACTTTCTACTAGTATGACCTCAGATAAATAATTAACTTTTCTGGATTTCTTTTTCATCATCTTGGGGGTGAGGAGAAAGAGAGCAGGGTAGGGAGTTTGACTAAGGAAGCTAGCTCTCGTAGCTTTAAAATAAATTTAGATTATTTAAATTTTAATTTAGCTTATGATTATTTTTATTTTTAGACGCCAACTCCATTTTCCTGTTCCTCGACTGCTCTTCAAGCTGTTCTTAAGGGCTATGCCAGAGGAATGTATACCCCAGCTGGTTCTGCCAAATTGGCAAGTCTTTGAATAATGCCATATGTTTATTGTCCAAGGACCAGTCTATTTAAGTTCAGAGAGTCACCAGTACATTGGCCACATGGTGGTGAATATTTCAGCCATAGCAACTTATGAAGATCACCTCATTATGGTTCAGTGAAAAGGTCATTGGCTCTGGAGAGAGAGGCCTGTGTTCACATTTCACTTATGACATTTACTACCCGTGTGACCCAAAGTAAGTCATTTAAATTCCCTGAGCTTTTAGTTTCCTTATCCATAAAATGAGTTGTACTAGATGAACTCTAAAAGTCCCTTTATCTTCCAAATTTATGATTTCCATGATATATAATTCTTAAGAACTGACATGATTTCCTAAAGAATTTTTATTTTTCAGTCATTTCAGTGGGGACCAACTCTTCACAACCCCATTTGGGATTTTCTTGGCAAAGATACTGGAATGGTTTGCCATTTCCTTCTCCAGCTCATTTTACAGATGAGGAAATAAGGTAAACAGGGTTAAGTGACTTGCCCAGAGTCATGGAAATAGTAAATGTTTGAGATTGGATTTGAACTCATAAAGATGATTCTTCCTGATTGCAAGCACAGTACTCTATTCACTGCTCCATTTAGCTTTTCTTCCTAGAGAATAAGTTAGGATAGATTAATTACATGAATATCTAAAAGGATCTAAAATCCCATTCTCCCTTACTTGGCTCCTGTTATTGTTGTTTGTTCTTCCTTCTTGCAGAGGATGAGGCTCTTGTTATATAATACTAGAACACTGAAGGCTTCACCCCGCCCAATCTAGTTAGAATTGGCTATTTAAGCTCCACCTTTTTCATCCTTAGAGTTTCTGTTCTCTCGGCTTTAGGGCACAGTTAGAATAGAGTTGGGCTTTTTTGTTATTGTTACTATTTGGAGATTTCTCTTTGCTACTGGTTCATGTTCTTTGACTCATTGTCCCACTAGTAACTTGGCAGGTCATTTGTCTGAAAACTCTATATAAATCCAAGACCCCAGCAATTCTAAACAATTACAGAGGTATCAAATTCAAATGAAAACAGATCTCTGTGGATTCATATTGACTTAGAGAACCTCAAATTAACATTGTCTAGGTTGTATTATATTTTTATTTATTTTCTTAAGTATTTCCCAATTTTAATTGAGGCCATGAGCTTGACACCTCTGGTCTGGTATACATCTTTTCATCTTCTCTGGGGATCTATGATTTTATCTGTGCTTTATGGCATAAATGCTATAAATGAACTGAATGAAAATATACCAAATTTACATATACAAAAGGCTGGGAGGGATAGCAAGTGTAATGGACAACAGAGTAAATGTCCAAAAATATCATGATAAACTAATCAGATGAAATTTAATATGGATAAATGTAAAGTCCTACATCTGGGTACAAAAAAATCAATTTTACAACTGTGGTTTAGGTGAAGCACAGTTTGATATCTATTGTTCTAAAAAAAAAAGGCCTTGAGGTTTTAGTGGACTCTAAGATCAATATGAGTCAGGAATGTGATACACCAGCCAAAAAAAAGTAACAGATTCTTAGGCTGAATATTAATTCAGAGAAGCAGATCCTCCAGGTATAAGGAGCCGACAGTTCGATTGTACTCTACCCTAGTCAGATCCCATTTAGATTATTGTGCTCAGTTCTAGGCAATTTAAGAAAGATATTGTTAACCAAGAGAGTATATAGTTGAGAACAACCAGGATGGTGGAAGTTATTATTCATGTCATATGAGAATTTATTGGAGAGAAGACTAAGGAAGGGAAATGATGCAGTCCTCAAGTATCTGAAAGGTTAAGTGAATGAAAGATTAAATTTATTCTGTTTGACCTGAAAGGCCCCAAACCAGGATCAATGGGTAGATGGTACAAAGAGTTAAATTTAGGCTTGATGCCAGAAAAAAGCCTTAACAATTAGAGCTATCTCAAAGTGGAATGGGCTGTCTTGAGAAGTGGGGGGCTCCTTGTCTTTGGATATCTTCAAGCAGAGACTAGATGACCCCTGGTCATGTACATTATACTTAGTTTTCCTTTCATGTGTGGATTGGAATGGATGTTTGCTGACATTTGTGACTCTGAATACAAAGACTATGGACTTCATTTATCCCATAGAGGCACAGAAATTCTAAAAGTATTGAAATATACCATATAAGCACAATTCTATTGTGGGATGAAAAAAATGAATGAAAAAATGGATGAAGATTTACAAAAAGGAGAAAACCCACATGGATAAACATCCTCCACAATGACGAATTCCTGGAATATGACTGATATTATATGTATTTGTGAATGATATTATTTCCTCTAGTAGAATCTAAGCTCTTTAAAACCATATTGGTGTCTTATTCATTTTGGTATTTCAGAACACGATAATAAGCATGATAGTTTGCATATGCAAATAACTCAATAGAAGTTTGTTGAATGAATGACTGTGGCTCAGGCGGTGCCAAAAAATATGCTAGGAATCTTAGGCATTTTGCCTTTTGAGCATGGAAATTTGGAAGAGTAAGATGATAGTCCCAGAAGAGTAAAATTCTTAAACATTTTGTGTCATGGATCCCTTGGAAGTTTGGTGAAGCCTAAAGATCCCTTCTCAGAATTTTTTAAATACCTAAAATAAAATACTAAACAAAGAAAAAGTATTATATTTAAGAAGTTATCAAAATATTAAGAAAAAGTTCATTGATCCTAGATTAAGAACCTTTGTCTTAGCAGAAGTCATCAATAGATAGCTATAATCAAGAACATTATATGGTAGAGATGTACCAAGTATTTTTTGAATGTTTTTCCCCAAGAAGGGAGCTGATCTCTAAGATTCCTTCTTTTCTAACAATTTATGATTTTGAAGAGGATGGAAACAAACTTAGATGTCATTCTTTGAATGCCATGCAAAGCTTTCTATTGAAAAAACATAAGGCTTTTTAAAAATTGCTTCCATTTTTACTTCATTGGCTACATTAAATTACATTTTCTACATAAACAGTTCTGTGCACACACAGAGAGACACACACACATAGCCCAACTATGTAAATGGGCCATCAACTTGCTATTCAGTCCAAGGGTCTTTTGAAATTATATCCATTAAGATTTAGCTGAGTTTGGAGATTACTCTTAATGGCCAGTCACAGCACATATATCATAACAAACACAAAAAATTACAAATGAGTTTGGTCAATCATGCCTTTCCTGATTTGGCAGTCTTTACAATCTGCCATCTAATTCTCTATAGTTATTTGACACTGAAGGTAGTGCAGAAGAAAGTTGCTACTTCAGATGAGTGACCCCAAATTGGACCCATTTTTTAAAATATTGGAACCAGCTCTGGCCAAAACTGTAGAGAAGTAAAATTGTCTATTAGTGCCCTATAGTGATACCATAGAACTACACAAGGAGCTGAAAAACTTGGGTTTTAGTAGTACCATCTCTGACATTTACTAGTAATGTGATGTTGGGCAAGTCAATTCCCTTTTCTGGGTCTCAGTTTCTCCATTGGAAAAAAAAATTAAGTCACTGCACTAAATGATCTCCAAGGACCATTCCAGTCAAAAGTGTGGGAGATTTGGAGAAAATGTGTTGTCTCCTTAGATAAAGTAACCTCAGAGACCAAAGAAACAGAAAAAAGGGGTTTTATAAATAGAGATATTCAGACTTTATTTTATTCTTTTCTTTATTGGCAACACCAAGATGAGCCTGACTGATTCTATCTTGAAAGCGGCCTCTCTCATCTTAAAGATTTATTTATAACATAAAATATTCTGATAAGACTAAATACCAAGAAATGCATTTTCCCACAGGAACAAACTTTTCTTTTAGCAGCTCCTGTGACCATGAGGCTTATATATTTCTACCATTTCCATTCTGTCATAGAATGTCATTAATTTATTGTATACTCTAAGTGAAGCTAAAAAAATTACCCAAACCTAATCTGTGCCATAAGAATATGAAGCTGCTTTCAGCCCAAATGATCTTCCTTTTTTGCTGTTGGGTCATTTCAGCTATGTTAGACTGATTGTGACACCATTTGGGATTTTCTTGGCAAAAGTACTAGAGCAATTTGCCAATTCCTTTTCCATCTCATTTTACAGTTGAGGAAATTAAGATAAACAGGGTTAAATAAATTAGCCCAGGATCACATAAAGTAGTATCTGAGGTCAAATTTGAACTCAGGAAGATGATGTCTTCCTGATTCCAGATCTGGCACTCTGTACACTGTATTATTAATGTATTAATAAATTTATTTTCCTTTCTGTCTGGCTACTCATTTTTTGAACTCTAATGTTGAAGACCTCATGGTGGGTAAGTATAATGAAAATATATTTTAGTATTGTAATTGGATAGTTGGGCTAAATATGTCAGTATAACATTGAGAATAAGTTTTATTAACATAAAAAGCAATTTTTTCAACTTAGCATAATTGATTTCATTTTGGTTTAAGCCTCCATTTGGTGATAGAGCTGTTCTGAGTAAGTTGCTTTTCTAGAAGCTGTTTTTCAATAAAATGAACACTTATGTAATATGACAGTAAATAACATGTGTCTATTCTGAAGCAACTGATAAATATACATGAACCCCTTCATAAGACAGACTACCAATGAGAAAAGATTCTAAACAATTTTATTAGTAATTTCAAAGTAAACTGCTAAACAAATTTTGTGATAGACAACGTAGAAATACCCATAGCTATAGGCATAAAAATTAACCCAGAGCTCGAGACATTAGCTTCTTTGCAGGGTTTAACTAAAATTGACTCCTGCATTCTTGACCTTTGAACATCTTCAAACATCCATGTTTACTTGAGGGCAATGATTATAGTCAGAGATCATATGACTTCCTTAGACATGTAGCCTCTGGTTGGGCAGAGAGGAAGAAAGATGAAAGAAGAATTTTTTGGACCTTTAAGAATCATTTTGATGGTTGGTTCTCAGAAGAGGGCTTTATTTGCACATTTTGTTTGCATGCATAGAAAAGGATGAGTCTAATTAGTGTCTTATCTACTTGTTAACATAAGTAGCAGTAAATCAGCTATCCACATGCACTCTACATTGTAGTGAAATTCTTTTGGGGATCTCATGAAACCCAGGCTCAAAAACTCCCACAACAGAAAACTTGGTCTACTGAGAGATTGAGATGGGAAAAGGAAGAAACGTGTGTGTGTGTGTGTGTGTGTGTGTGTGTGTGTGTGTGTGTGTGTTTGCCAGATAGAAAGAGACAGAGAATCAGAGAAAGAGACATAGAGACAGAAATAGAGACACAGAGAGTGACACACAGAGAAACAGAGACAGATACAGACAGTGACAGAGAAAGGGGGAGCGAGAGAGAGAGACAGAGACAGACAGAGACAGAGACAGCAGAGATAGAGACACAGAGAGTGACACAGAGAAACAGAGACAGAGAGGGAGAGACAGACAGTGACAGAGAAAGGGGGAGAGAAACAGAGAGATAGAAGAGAGACAGAGAGAGAGAGACAGAGAGAGACAGAGAGAGAGAGAGAGAGAGACAGAGAGACAGAGAGAGAAGAGGGAGGAGGGAGGAAGAAGAAGGAAGAAGGGGAGGGAGAGAGAAAAAAAGAGGAAGGAGAAGGAGGGAGAGGGGAGAGAGGGGAAGAGAGGGAGAGACAGAGGAGAGAGAGGAAAAGGAAGGGAGAGAGAGAGAGAGGGAGAGGGAATACAAGAATGTACTTGTGGAAGACTTCCCTCTGCCAATTCAATCAGCACTTCTTCACAATCTATAGTCTCAGTGCTAGTTGCCTAAAGGTTAAATTCCTTGGCCAAGATCACACAGTCAACATATATCATCACTAAGACTTGAATTCGGGTCTTCCTGTCTCCAGGGCAGCTCCCTGGGATGGCTCTGAGCTGCCCCTGCCAGCAGTTGTGTGGGTCTCTTGGAGGGCAGCATGGAGTAAGCTCAGTCAGTGTGGCTTGTCTTGGCGTTGGGAGATAGGGAGTAGTTGCAAAGGGACATGAAAGGAAAGTTAGTGATTATGGGAGTGGCGCTGGCTGCATGACATGAGATGAAAAGGGCGTCCTGTGTTGGGGAAGTGGACCCCTGCTCTCCGCTGGCCGAGTGCAGGAGCCGGGAGCTCCATGGCAGCTTTGAGGACCTCGGTGTGAGACACACCGGGAAGTGAGGGGTACACTGTGATCTGATTGCTTATCACCTCCCCCCCTACACACACACACACACACACACACACACACATGTTCTGTATCTCAGGTGGGTGTCAGTTGATGAAAAGGCTAAAAGGTGAGAGTCTTTCTGAATCATGATGGGCTTCTAAGCTCCTACGGGTTTCTGTTTTGGGAACAACAGCTGACATTTCTTGATGCTTTTAGGTTTGCAAAGTGCCTTGAATACATTCTCTTTGGATCCTCACCATGATCCAGTGAGGCAGGCACCATTATTATCTCCAGGGAGAAGCAGGGGGAATGTGGATGGGCTTAGTGATTTCCCCTGAATCACCTTGTCTCTGAGGCAGGATTTGTATCCGGCTCTCCCTGGCTGTAAGTCTAGTCCTTCAACCACTAGCCAACTGGGGAGACTGCCTGGAGGGAGCAGGGTGATGGGGAGGTGTGGTTAGGTGATGACACTTTCATTTCTAGCATTTATATTTCCCAAAGTAAGCCAGAATGATACAGTGGGAAAAGTACTAGGCTTGGAGTAAGAGAAGTTGTTGTTCAGTCACTTTTCAATCAAACGCAGTCTGAGAGGCAATAACTATTCAACTATTCAAGATAGCACTGAATTTGAACTCAGAAGGCCTGGGGATTTAAATCCTTGCAGTAAGACTTACAAATAGTAATTTCAAGTAAGACTTGAAATATATACCTCATATTATGGGGGAGGGAAGTATGAAATTTTAAATCACTGTATAAGTATAAGCTGTTGTCAGTCATTAAGTGATCTTCTAGAGGATACTTTCTCTAAGAATTAGTTTCCTTATCTGTAAAATGGGGATAATAATACTTGAGGAAAGTACTTCAGTATACTGAAAAATGCTAGATCAATGTGAACTATAGTTAATGACATTTGAGGCCATTCAGTTTTGGTGAATAGCTTAGAGTATGAATAGCTTAGAGTATTGCCAACTCAAGGCAAAGCTTTTTAAGGAAGATATCCTTGTTTCCAGCTTTTGTTCACGTGTGTTACATTGAAATGGAGGGGATATCATTGCTCATATCTTGGCTTCATCTGGATCCAATTAACTTTAACTCAAAGTGTATCCTCTTGTTCTTGCATACAAAAGATATTTTAAGCACCTACTTGTATACCCCAGAACTTATCACAATGTTTGGTATACAGTAAGAGCATAATAAATGTTTGTGACTATGAAGCACCCTATGCTAGGTATTATAGGACAGGCAGGCAAGGATCAGAAGAAGTAGAACCAGTTTAGTCCAAGCACCTCATTTTATAGAAAAGGAATTGACTTGTCCAAGATCACTCAGGTAATGCATGGCAAAGCCAAGACTTAAATCAAAAATTCTCTGTTTTCACATTTGTTGTTTCTTCTATTACTAGATCCTGAGTCATCCTCAGACCCGATGGGCTGTGTACCCCTGAGGAAATCATTTGATCATTCTCATTCTTACTTTTCTTATCAATTATAGTACTTAGCTTACTGGGCTATCTAAAATAGCAAGTGAGATGTAAGTATAGAACTCTTTGAAAAGCTTAAAGTAAAATGTAAATGTTTGCTATTACTATTATCTGTTGTTCAGTCATGTGTGACTCTTCTTGGCGATACTGGAGGAGTTTGCTGTTTCCTTCTCCAGCCCATTTTACAGATGAAGAAATGGAGGCCTACAGAATTTAGTGACTTGCCCAGAGTCACACAACTAGCAAGCATCTAAGGCCAGATTTGAATTCAGGTTTTCCTGACTCCAGGACCTGTATGTAGTCTGCACATTGCACCACTATTACCTCAATGAAATTTTGCCTTTCTTTATTCTTCAACAAGTACAAACTCTTTTCTGAGAGATAGCACTGATAGCTGGGGTTATCAAGGTAGGTTTCCTTTGGGAACCCACTAGAGCTTTTTTGAGCAGGAAAATGAGCTGGTTAGATCTTTGCTTTAGAAATATCTATTGAATATGGGATGGACGAGAGAGAGGAAGAAATATAGCTGATAAAAATCTCTTGGATTTCATTTTTTTCTACATGGAAGTACATCAATTCCTTGACAACCACTCAGCAGAAGGAATTAATGTGAAACTGGTATTTCTAAAGCACAGTCCGATAATATCCACACCCTTGCTCAAGAAGTTTCGATGACTCTATGGTGTCATTAGAATAATACAATAGAGGAGTCATATATTATTAAGTGTCTAAGGATAGATTTGAACTCAGATCTTCTGACTCCAGGCCAACAAACACCTCTAACCCATCTAGCTGCCAAAATAGCCTTGAGGTGGATGTTATACAGTGTTTGAAGAGGAGCAGTGTGCAATCAGCTGAGGTGAGACCGTCCTGGAGTGCAATCATGATAGGTCTTACATTCCACAAAGAAGACTGTATTTTATTCTAATGACAATATAGAATTGTATTATTTTATAGCGTTATCTTCAGAAATCCTTTCCTAGTATCTTTAGGTGTGAATGCCTTTCAGAAGAATAGACTAGAGTGGAACCAGGGTCTTCTGACTACAAATCTAGTATTCTTTTTTCTGCTTTCCAAGAAGAAGACCTACTCCTGACCCTCATGGAGTTCACAGGCTAGGAGAGGGAGAAGACACATCTGTGAGTAATTAAATTAATCAATCAATAAGCATTTAAGTTGTTTACAATGTGCCAGACTTTGGAGTAAGTGCTGAAGATACAAAGACAAAGCAGGACATTGCCTGCCTTCAAAGAGTTTCCATTTTAATAGAGGAGATAACATATACATACATACATATGATATAATCCCAGTTCCAAAGCCCATTGAGACAGAACTCTCTCCTTCTTGCCCACCTCTGTGAGGGCAGACTTGGTGAGAATGAAAGAAAGGAGAGTCTTCTTCAGTTCTGCATTTTCTGGTATATATTCTTCTATATTTGCCATTGCTGGTTTTTGTTTTGCTATAATGTGGATGAGTAGATTTCATTCATACTGCTACATGTGTTTGTGGCAGCAAGATGGCACAATGTAAAGAATGCTGAGCCTGGAGTTGGGTAGACCTGAATTGAAATATCATCTCAGACACTTCCTAGCTGCGTGACCCTAGGCAAGTCATTTAACCCCATTTGCCTCAATTTTCTCATCTGTAAATGAGCTAAAGAAGGAAATGGGAAACCACTCCAGTATTTTTTGTTTTTGCTGATGCACTTCAGTTTAAGTGACTTGCCCAGGATCTCACAGCTAGAAAGCATTAAGTGTCTGAGGTCAGATTTGAACTCAGGTCCTCCTGACTTCAAGGCTAGTGCTCTATCCACTGAGCCACCTAGCTGCCCCCACTCCAGTATTTTGCCAAGAAAATCCTAAATGGGGTCACAAAGAGTCAGACATGACTGAACAACAATGATGTATGTTCATCGTAGGCAATTTTGTGAGGAAGGGGTCAGATCTTGGATGTAAAGACTGTGTTTCTGCTTCCCCCCAATAGTAAACAACAATCAGAAGTTAGCTTAAACCTGAAAGCTTCATTTTCAAGATTCATACTATTAAAGAGAGCAGATAGATATAATTCTAGTTTGATATAACCTCTCTCTGAGGAATTAAAGTCTCCTTTGAAGAAGGGTTAGAAGAGAATAAGCTAAAGTTTTTTTTTTTTTATTCCACCTCCCTTTGAGTCACACAATGGTTGGTTGTTGTCCTTTGTTCTCAAAGAGAACCAAAATGACAATGGCTATGAAGTGAGTGGAACCAGGAGAACACTGTGCACAATGAGATTGTATGATGATCAACTCTGATGGACTTGACTCTTTTCAACAATGAGATGATTCGGACCATTGCCAATGGACTTGGGATGGAGAGAGACATCTGCACCCAGAGGGAGGACTGTGGGGACTGAGTATTTTCATCTTTTTTTCTTGTCATTTCCTTACCTTTTTTTTCTTTCTCATTTTTTCCCTTTTTGATCTGGTTTTTCTTGCACAGCATGATAAATGTGGAAATATGTGTAGAAGAATTGCATATGTTTGACATATATTGGATTGTTTGCTATTTAGGGGAGAAGGTGAGGGGAAAGGAGGGAGAAAAATTGTAACATGGGGTTAATGTTGGGGTGAATGTTGAAAGCTGTCTTTGCTTGTGTTTTGAAGATGAAAAGTTATTATTTTTTAATTGCACTTCTATGTTAGAGTCAAATTATAGTGTCTCCAACTATGGCCAATCAGACCAATACAAGTTTGTATTCAACACCACAGGTGTTGGACTTCAAAAAGTCCAAATGAACATTTGGGGTGAATTCTCTAAATCTGTGCATCTTACATTTCTTTTGAATTACTTTAGTTCTGCTTTGCGCATATAGCACAGCACCTTCTTTGATGCTGGGTGGTCCTGTGCCAGTGTCTCCTTTGTCATATGATCAATTCCAAAGTTCTTAATAGAGACTTTGAGTGTCTTTGTACCACTTTTTATGGCCACCATGTGAACAATTGTCTTGTGTGAGTTATCCATAAAATAGCATTTTAGGCACATGTACATTTGGCATTCAAGCCACACAATGGTATGTGCTACATGCAGACCCTCGTCACATGTGGGAGACAGCCCATGGAACACTTTGAGTCTTGCCCCACTTAGATGTATACAAACAAATATAAAGTAAGGAAGGTTAAGGCAAGGTAGGGGGATCTAGAAAGGCTTCATGGAGAAGGTAGTGTTTGAGTTGTGTTGAAAGAAACCAGGGATTTCAAGATATAGGAGCAAAAAGAGAGTGCAGACTCAGAGAACACAAAATGAAGCTCCAAACAAATACAACAAGCCAGTCAGAACACAGGACTGAATGCAATAAGAAAAACAATGAGTCCATCAAGAATTATGGGAACAAACTATAAGTGGAAAGAGTGCCTTTGTCCTCAAGGAAATTAGATATTAAATGGAAAGACAACACATAAAAGGAAGCTGAGAAGGGAAAAAGCTGGAGAAGGAAGAAATGTTAATATCTAATTTAGGGGAACATCAGAGAAAGAACAGAGATTTGGTAGGGAAACCTGGAGAAAAAAATAAGACAATTGACCTGGCGTTTTCCATAAAATGGAGGTTCTGGGAGGAACCAGACAATAAGAGAGAGAGAGAGAGAGAGAGAGAGAGAGAGAGAGAGAGAGAGAGAGAGAGGCCACAGTGACTAAAGGCAGTCACAATGTGTAAAGTTCAGGAGGACGTGATTTAGGATAAAGAGATTTCTAGGGAATAGTAGACAAATACCAAAGGGTCAGAATTGCCGCCTGGAGAGATAATAAGGAGGAGTTGTGTCTGAAATCCTCCAAGTAATTTCCACTCTTCCTGTTATCCTGTGGTTAAAGAAGGGAACAGCTTCTTTCATTGAAGAAGGTCCTAACCACTTCCTTTCCTCCTCCACTCGTAAAAATATAGCTTATAAAGTTTATAAAAGACATTCTGTGGCTTTAAAGGGTGTCAGGGGAAAGAAGAGGGATAAGTGAAGGAAGTCAATAAGGCAGGCTTTAGTGGAGAAGAAATCTAGAGGATGCTTCTAGGAAGCAAGCCCAGAAATGGTCATTTACAACCCCCATCCAGCACCTCTAAGAGAATCAGAGATGAGAAGGAATCATTAATTAGCACAGCAAGTACTAACTCATTCTTCCTTTTCTGTAATGACACAGTCTCCAAAGTACAGAAAATTACCCTGATGTCTCTATCTCTATTGCTGCAAATTGCACTTCTGAGACACATCGATGAAGACAAACAGATCTAGGGTGAAAACCCATCAGCTAGAACTTTGTGCCAAGAACCAATAAATAACCCTGAAAAATATAATCGGAGGTTAGTTCTGCTGCTGTGAATCATGGCCCCTGGCCTCTGGAGGGACATGAATCTCTGGCTTTGACAGATCTGTCAGGACAGCGACCTTAGGTCCCTGCACTGCCGATGGAAGGAAATCATCAGAGGACCTGCAAATTAACCCCACGGTAGTGGTTTGAGAGCAGGACTTTATTTTGGTCCATCTGCTTAGGCAATGATTATCCTCTTATGCTGAGGCAGCCTGGCAAAAGGAAACCGCCTCCTGGGCAGGAATGAATCGGATGTCAGGAGCAAGAACTCTGGAGATGAGACAGCACTCTGTGACTCACAGGTCTAAGAGCACCAGCCCCACTGAGCTGATTAAGAATACGCATTGGGGTGAATCCTTGGTGACCCCAGAGGGACCTGGAAGAAAGTCTGACATGTGAGTGGGAGCTTCCTTTCTTTCAAACCCTTTTATTTCCATTTACAAATCTGCTCCCTGACTCCCTAGGAGACCAGTAAACAAACCACCAGAATGGCTGGGATCTCCATCACGGCTGGAGGACAGGTATAAGTGAGATATATACAACTAGGATGCATTGAGAAGATTCAAAAAGATGCCCGTCTTTCAGGAAGAAAAATAGTTAAGCAAAATGTGGCCAAACGCCAAGCATTTAAGAGACTGATCTCAATGATTAAAGTGAGTAAATCCTACATGAGTCCAGCAATGGGTGCTGAAAGATATTATCTCTTTATGAGCTCTTGTCAGGAAATACTTGATAAAGTTGCTGCTGGATGAGATGATCAAGACTAAATTAACTGACTCATGCTTATGCAATGACTGCAAAAAGTTTGCCATGTGAGTAATAAAAGAAACATACAGATGACTTTGGAAATATCAACTCAGTGGAAAAGTTTAATGTAAAACTTTTCTATGGGAGGGGGTGCAATCCTTCTATCAAAGGCAATTTGGTCCTGCTTTTTTGCAATTCTCTCCATGTGAATAATCCAAGAGAAGGAATGCCATCTTTCAAATAGCCTCTTTTGTAATAGACATTCCACCAAGAACAAGAGGGAGGCTTTGGCCCATCCATACTTATGTTTCCTCTCAGATGAGAGAACTACTTTCTTTCCCTTGAAATTACAGCAAGTTTCTTTGTGTATGATTTGCAATTACCTATCTGTATATGTGTTGTTTCCTCAGTAGAATCTAAGTTCCTTAAAGGTAGAAATTGGCTCATTTTTGTCTTTGTGTACTGAGAGCCCAGGATGTGGTTGGTATAACACAATGGAAACTCTACTGGCTGTGGAGTTAGAGTATTTGGGTTCAACTCTTACTTCAGATGCTATGTATGCAGCCAGTCATTTAAACTCTTTCAACCTCTTTTTCCTCACCTGTAACAAGGTGCCTTCCAGTTCTATACCTGTGATTCAATGCAAATGAATATTGAAGGCAGATACTGTTTGCTTTTTTTGTTTTTGAATATCCCTAGTGCTTAACATAGGCTTTACTAGGTAGCATGGCATTTAATAAGTGTTTGTCAAAATGAATAGAATTGAAGACCAAAGGCAAGGTGGGGAAGAGGGATGATCAGAAAAAAAGTACCTAGACCCCAATGTTAGTTAAGCCTCTCAGCTGGCTTCTCAAAGGAAAAAAAAACCTGAGTTTCCCACAAAAAAAAATAGCCAACAACAAAAAATTGCATGTAATGAAAAAAGATTTTTCATGAGAGGGGATAAATGAATTAATTCCTTTTTCCTTAAGAATTTTTTTCTCATGATTCCATACAAAAAGAATATATAGCAAAGTAGTCATTAATGTTTGGAAAGAATGGCACCAACTAGTGCCAATGCCAAGAAGCTCTCATCTCCCAAGCCAAATTATTTGCTTTGTACTCAAGAATTAAAATCCTTTCTTTCCACCTCTTACAAAATCAACCGTTTTTCCTCTCCCACACCCTCCCCTTCCCGTGCCATGTTAGAACATCTGCACAAACTTATCTCAAGGGCTTGTCACATTCTTCTCCATGAATTATCACTGATTCCTGAAATATTTTCCTAAAACATTACTGAGGCTGATAATCAGACCCTCTAAAAACAAAATAAGACTTGTTTTTGGCTTCAGGGTTTGATGTGGCCAAATAACTTTTTTCCTTAGAAATAAAACAACAACAATAATAAAGATTCTCTCAAAAAACAAAGGCGCCATCTCTGTTGTTTCCATTTCTGGGGCCAGGACTGACCTAGTTGTCAATGTCATTTAACAGATTGTCTCCTGAAGCTGAGGCCATTGGTCTTGTTGACCATGCATTTAATAATCAGTATTGTTTTTTCATAGTAAAGGAGAGGCTAAATTATGGTTAAAGGGACTTTGTATCAATTGTTTGTTCTGGAAGCTGAGAGTCCAGCCTTTTCCTGTCTAGCAAGAGACTGCATATTTGGCCATGAGAAAAGAATCTCAGGGAATTGGAAGAGAAACAATTATACAAGGCATGTGCTGAGTGAGTGGCAGAAGGTACCCAGTGTCAATAGAAAGGATACTAAAAATTGGCAGCACAAGGCAAACAGGCTAGCTTGGCTCTGATTTTTCCTTTTCTTTCCTTCTTTCCTTCTTTTTTCTTTCCTCCTTTTCTCCCTTCCTTCCTTCCCTCCTTTCTCCCCTTTGTTCCTTCCTTCCTTCTTTCTTTCCTTTCTTTTCCCCTTACCTCATTCCCTCCCTCCCTTATTCCTTTCTCCATTTCTTTCTTTTCTTCCTTTCTCTTTCTCTTCTTTTTCTTTTCTTCCTTTCTTCTTTGTTTCTTCCTTCCTTTCTTCCTTCTTTCTTTCTTTCTTTCTTTTCTATATCTTGGTATCTTTGTGATAAACCTTTAAAAATCTAGGAGTGATAGAGAAACAGGATTATCAATCTTGTTATCATCTATGTGAACTCAGGCAAATTTGCCTTTCTAAGTCAATCTTTTCACCTGTAAAACTGGGGTAATAGTGTTTCTGTGGTCTACCTCAAAGGATTGTTGTGAGGAAAGTAGTGTGTAAGTTATAAAGAGCTATAAAAATCTTTTATTCAACAACTGAATATCTGCCATGGGTTACATGGTCATACAAAAAAATATCATGAGACAATTATAGTATAATGGGAAAATCACTGGATTTGAAGTCAAATAATTTGAGCCCAAATTTCAGTTCTGTTGCTTTAATAATTCAATTTGAATAATTCGTACAATATTTACTACTTCCCCTTTGGTCCCTCTTCCTGTCTTCCTGAGTTCAAAGCCATGCCTGTATTGTTGTCTCATCCTGGAGCTTCCCCTCAATGTGGGGAGCCTCCTCATCTTGGAATATCCTACCATCCATGTGAGTAGTTCCATTCCCCATGGGCCCCAGTTTTCTCATCTGTAAAATAAAAGTACTGAACTCCATGATCTTTAAAATCCCTTCTAGCTCTCAATGGATGATTGCATCATCCTTTATGATCATATGATTCTTTTCCCCATTCACAGAACCATTATCATAGTTCACATCATCACCTCTCTTGCCTGAATCTGGTAATAGCTTTTTAATTGACCTGCTTGCTTCCAGGCTCTCCTTTTTTCTCTGCACAGGTCTCTGAGTCACTCCTCTGCTCCGTGAAAGAACTGTGGGTTTCTTTTTTTTCTTTTTGCTTGTTTTTATATCCCTACCACTTAGTGCAGTGTTTGGCACATAATGGATTTTTGGCACTTAATGGATAAGCACTTAATGGATTTTTGTTTCCTTCCTTACTTCTTTTTGCAGTGTGTGAGAGAGGAAGTGTGACAAAATGGTCAGAGAGCCAGCTTCAAAATCAGGAACATCTGGATTTGAGTCCTACTTTTGACCCACACTGGCTATGTGACTTTGGACAGTCACTTAACTCTTAGTATTCTAGACAACTCTCTAAGACTATGAGTGGTAGAAAAGGTTTAAAGTTCCTTTAAAAAAAACTCCAGGTCACTGTAGTAGGTGATAGGAAAACAAAGACAAAAAGCAAAATAATCCTTGCTCTCAAGGAGCTTATATTCTTCTAAGGATAAGTATATAATATGCTCTAAGAGAAGTAAATAAAAATCTATTTGAAGGAGAGGTGGGATCAGGTAGGCTTTACAGATGAAGCAGGCCCTGAGCAATCTTAGAGAAAGTGAAGTATTCAAGGAGTCAGAGATGAGTAGACCACAGACCTGGGCTCACACTATGGGAAGGCACAGAGAAGATGGAATACTGAGTTTAAGGAACAGCTTGGAGGTCACTTTGGCTGTAATATCATAGAGTATATGAAGGAGAAAAATTGGGAATGTCTGAAGAGAGAGGTTGGAGACAGTGGGTTTTAAATACCAGGATGAGAAGTCAATATTTTGTCCTAGAGGCAATAGGAAGACAATGAAGACTTTGGAGTAGGGAGAGGAGTGACTCAGAGATCTGTGAAGGGAATAAATGAAAGCCTGGGAGCAGGCAGTCAATTAAGATATTACCATAGTCTGGGCAGGAGGCGATGATGTGAACTATGATGGTCCTATAAGTGGGAGAAAGGTAATAGGATCATAAAGAATGGTCCAATCATCCATTGAGAGCTGGAGGTGACCTTAAAGGTCATTGAGTACAGTCAAACCCAATTCTTCCAGACTCCTTGTCCAATGTGATGGCTCAGATGCAAGAGAGAGTGTATAAGGCAGGATTAACGATGGCCAGGAGCAAGTCATTTCACTTCAGTTTCCTGTATAAAATGAGAGGATTTGTCCTAACTACTATGAAATCCTTCCCTTAAATAGGGATAAGCCAAGCACAGAAATTCCAAAAATATGATATTGCTAATTATAATTCTCCCCTTCTCCGGTACATATATGAATGCTTGAGTATTGATTATTGATTGTTTGTCTCTGTCTCTCTTTTTCTCTTCTCTTCCCCCATTTTCATCTTCTTTTTGTCACTGATGTTTTTATAGGATCCATTCCATTTAACTGACTCTTTAAAAAAAAAACATGAATTGATGGGCAATCTTTTGTTCTCTCAAGCTGTTTTTATTTCTAAGAGACAAAATACCTACTCTGTATCTGGTACTCCTATGTGTGACTAATGAGAACAGAACAGTCAGAAGCTGTACATTGGTATTTTTGAAAGGTTTAAATCAGCACCATTTTTATATGACAATAATCATATTAGCATAATTTGCTTGCTTCTAAAAGATAACAGGCTAAAGCAAGTTAAATGGTTTAAATTATAGACTTCCACAGACCACAACAACATTAGGGAGTAGAGATCAGTAATTCTCCATCTAGAATGACACTCTATTTCTGTCAGCTCAAATGCCTTTAACAGAGTTCCTCTTGCCTTTTTCATGCCTCTGACACATTTTCTTGGCTGTCATTTCTTTCTTAAAGCTTCTGATCTATTGATTATTGTTAGCCTTTCATTAGAAGGGGAGGATAAAACTGATAGGAGGAGAGGGAAAAAAGAAATTCTAGGTGAGGTCCCGGGAGACAGCATGGGCAGTTAGGTCTCCAATTTTTCAATGCACTAAATATTTAGTGAGCATGTGTTAAATACTAGGTACCATAGAAGATACAGAAGTAAAAGACAAAGTCCCTAGCCTCATGTAACCCATTAGGTAGTTGGGAAGAAGATAAGATATATAAAACATAAAAACATAAGAATATTTGACTTTTGTCTGCTTCTCATCATGGGTCAGATTGGGAACATGCAAACTAATCTGATCACAGATCAGTATGAGTACTTTATAGTTTATGAGGTAGATTCTTTTCTATACTCTCATTTAAGCTTCAAAACAATCATTTGAGTTCAAGTATCCCCAATTTATAGCTGAAGCATGTCACTCTACCAGGTTACTACCTCCATAATTATTTGACACTCTGCCCTATGGAGCATCGGATTTTTTCTTTCCAAACTCTAGCTGAAACTTTCCTTATCTGTCATCTCTTGTGAAGTGAGCTCCTTGAGAGCTAGGACTACCTTATTTGTCCATTGTGTCCTCAGCACTTAGAGCAGCTGTTTCCAAGACAGTAAGTACTTAATAAAGTACTGATTTTGGGGGAAAAAAAAACGGATTCCAAAAAGATAGAAACTATGTTTTCCATATCCAAATCCAAAGAGGAGAGAATAATCCAAAGAGAGAATAAGTGATGTGTAATGATAAAAATACAGGATTTGGAACTAGAAGACCAGAGTATGATTTCAAAATTAGTCAGATAACTAAACCCAGTGAATTTGAAAGGTCCAATTTATTGCAGTTTCTTACACCTTCTACCAAAAGCTATCTTAGGAAGCTAGAAGAGGACAAGTTATTTTTATTATGAAATTTTAAAAATCATTTCCTTTATGAGTTTATAATGGATCAGTAGCAGCTCAATGAAATAAACCATTTAGAATCAATAGAACAATGATAATAATGGAAATAAAAGAGAGGTTTTAAGACTGAATTCTTAATCAACCATTTTTAAAATTCAGACGCTAAGAGCAACTTCCTGTTATTTTTAAATGGACTCCCAAGTTCTAAGACAAGACCTCTACATTTTTACAAAATGATATTCACTCACAAATTGAGAGAGAGAAAAGATTCTTGCCTTGGCACATTCTTAATTAAATGCCTTTAAAAAAAATCAAGCGAGCTTACTAATATTTTTCCCATTTGAGTAAACAAAGAGCACAACTTCCATTGGTCTTATGATTAATATGGTATGTTTTAATTAGTTGATATGTAATTATTTGTTTCATTCTAATAATGTATATGATGTAAGGGAAGGGATGCTGTGACATGCAAGTGAGTTGGATTTAAGTGAGTGTGTTCTGTGCAAAATTATCAGCTTCACTTTCTTCTCCAGAGTCATCTGGGTCCAGGGGCAAGATAGAGATCAGGATGCAGTGGGAGGTCTTTAACAGCACTTAGTTTGGCTGAGGCAACTGCCCATGCAGTGATTAATTGATATATAGTATTAGCAAACTAGAAACCTCGAAGTGCTTCTTAACTAATAAGATAAGGCTCTTAGTTAGAACGAGTACCAGAGGAGGTGGGGATTTTATCTTATCACCTTAAGAACAACTCTACCAGGTAATAGATAGTTGGATAAATTCGCCTTCTTTTTAATCTTCTTTCCCATTTGGTGGTATCTCTATTTCATTCTTTTTGCCTTCAAGGCTCTGTGATTTTCCCTTGGTTTCTTAGCTTTGGGCTTTGTGAACTCTTCCCTCTGCAGAGACAAGTGTCACATGGATGATGGTCCTTGAACAAGAGGGAATGGAGAGAAAGAAAAGGTTATTGTAGTCTCAGAGGAGAGGATGTACATCTGTCGGGTCTAGATAAAAGCAGTGGGTTGTAAACTCTACTTTGCAGATTAAAGCTCCCCAAAGAACAGCTGTGTAAGTATGACTTAGGTCTTAGAAGAAAATGCTCTCAGTGCCTTAGCTAAAGGTGATGGAAGTCATCTTCCTTCAAGACTAAAGTCCACACCAACTATTTTTGAGAACTCAGAGCCATTTCCTATTATTTGTGATCAATATCCAAATATCTAGGGACAAGAATTATTTTCCCCTTAATAAGCTCTGATAATATTTACAAAACTGCTTATTGAAGGGACTATTAAAGTGTAAGAACCTCTAACTGAATGGGAAATATTTATACCTAATGGTCAACAGATAAAGAGAAGATTTTGTGTTCCAGCTATTTGAAGCTAAAAATCTCTATCCTGAGAGGATTGGGCAGATGGGGAGAAGCAGTTTATTATATTAAGAGGAAGTCAGGGACAAATTGCCAAGATAATGCTTAGAAAGAGGGGAGATCAACCAGCAGAACTTCTCCCCATCCCCCCCATTTATGCCACCGAAGAATGAGTTTCTTTTGCTTACATCACAAGTCTCTTTTCCACTTGAATTACCTTAATAAAGTAACTGACTTCTCACAGAGAAAAGTTATTGGAAATGGAATTCAGGGAGATTTAGAGAGGAAAGAAATTAAATATTACATGCTCCTTCAACTTCTAGTTGATCACAATAAGTGCCCTAGAGTGAAGATCACTTAGATAAGCCTTAGAGAACATGCTCAATGGGTTGTGCACAATACATGAAGAAAGGGAGTCAGAAGGAAAATGACTGGGAGGAAAATTGTAGGGTGATGATATAGCCCCGCTCAGGAATGAGAAACAGACTGTTCTCTTTGTTTTCAGATACTGAATATACTTGTACTAGAAGAAGTTGCAGACTTGCTAGCACTGCTGGCTTTCTCCCTAAGGAAGGTAAGCAGGTACCATATAATATGATTGCATGAGTGGAAAAAGGTTCCTTCAACCTTGATCTCCTTTGAGACCTCCTTGACCCTAGCAGAAAGCCTGACAGTCATAAATTGGATGAACTTGGGAAAGTCACTTCTGAGTCTCAGTTTTATTGTATGTCAACAGAGAGAGAAAATATAGAGAGCTGGCCATAGAGTCAGGAAGATCAGAGTTCAAGATCCAGTTCTAACTTATTCTGGATAAGTAACCCTGATTAAATCATTTAATCTCTCCCTTGCCCTAGGAAACTCTCTAAGACTAAATTTCAGGGTAGGGGTTGATCTGCATTGTAAATAAAGTATACTTTACAGATAAAATCACAGGTCTTGATCAATAGAGAACCTACCTTACTGGGGTGTGGTGAGAATCATTTAATTTGTCAACAAGTTTTATTAAACTTTAACAATATGATGGCACAGTTGGTAGAGGACTGGGCCTGTAATAAGGAAGATCTGAGTTTAAATATGGCCTCAGATACTTACTAGCCATGTGGACACCCTCCCCCCTCCCAATAATTATAATGGTATTGTTACTGATCTAGGCTAGACATCCTAGAGAATGAAGTCAAGTGAATGTTAGGAAACATTCCTAACAATAAGGCTAACAGAAGTGATGCAATTCCAGTTGAGCTATTTAAAATCCTAAAAGTGCTGCTTTTAAAGTGTTGTAACCAATATGCTGGGAAATCTGGAAAACTCAACAGTGGCCAGTAGATTGAAAAAGGTTAGTTTATATCCCAATCCCAATGAAGAACAATACCAAAACAAACAATTGTGCTAATTTCACCTGCTAGGGAGGTTATGTATAATACTCTACAAGCTAGGTTTCAGTAATATGTGAACTGAGATGTACAGGCAGAGGAATTAAGACCAAATTGTCAACATTTGCTGGATTGTGGAGAAAGCAAGAGAGTTTTAGAAAAAATATCCACTGCTGCTTCATTGACTACACTCAATCTTTTGACTGTGAATCACTGCAAAATGTAGCAAGTCCTCAAAGAGATGGAAATACTAATTTATCTTATTTATCTTCTGAGGAACCTGTATGCAGGCTAACAAGCAATAGTTAGAACCAAATATGGAATAACTTATTGGTTTAAAATTGCAAAAGAAGTATGACAAGATTGCATATTATCACCTTATTTATTTAACTTTTATATTGATTATATCATATGAAATACCAGGCTGAATGAATCAAAATCTGGAATTAAGATAGCTGGAAGAAATATCAAGAATCTGAGATATACAGACAATTTCCACTTTGATGACAGAAAGTGAAGAAGAATTAAGAAGCCTCTTGAAGAAGGTGAAAGAGAAGAGTATAAAAGCTGGCTTGAATTTTAACATTAAAAAACCTCTAAGAACTTGGCGACTAGCCCCATTACTTCTTGGCAAATAGAAAAAAGAAGAAATGGAAGCAGTGTTGGATTTTATAAACTTAAGCTCAAAGATCACTGTAATCATGAAATTAAAAGATATTTCCTACTTGGAAGGAAAGCTATGGCTTTGGACAGTATACTAAAAGGCAGAGACAACACTTTGCCAGCAAGGATCTGTATAGTCGAAACTATGGTTTTTCCAGAATCTGTGTATGGCTGTGAGAGTTGAATTGTAAGGAAAGATGAACACCGCAGAATTAATGCTGTTGAATTGTAGAGCTGGAGAAGACTTTTGAGAGTCCCTTGCACAGCAAGAAGATCAAATCAGTCAATAATTAAAGGAATTAATTTACACTATTCTCTAGGATCTTCTCTAGAACTAGAATTCTAGTTCAATTATGACCTCAGATACTTAACTAGCTGGGTGGCTGAGTAAGTGACTCAGTCACTCTTTGCTTTGGTTTTCTCATCTGGAAAATGAGTTTGAAAAAGAAATGGCAAATTATTTCAGTATCTTCACCAAGAAAACCCTCAAATACAGTTACAAAGAGTGAGCTATAACTCAACAATAACAACATACTCACTGGAAGGTCAAATACAAAAGATAAATTGAACTACTTTGGCCATATAATGAGAAGACAGGACTCATTGGAAAAGATCCTGATGTTGGGAAATTGAAAGCAAAAGGAAAAGGGGATGGCAGAGAATGACATGGATATTGTCACAATAGCAACAAACATGAGCTTGGACAGACTTAGGGACCCAGTGGAGGATAGAAGGGTCTGGTGTGCTATGGTTCATGGGATCATGCTGAATGACTCAACAGCAAGAGCAACAACAACAATATCAATAAATATGTCAGGCAATGTGCTAATTTGGACATACAAAGACAAAAGTGAAATAGTCCTTGCCTTTGAGGAATTTACATTCAAATGGAATAAAGAAAATAAATAAAGACTATTACATATCTTGTACTGATACAAGATATGTAATAGTCTTTATTTACGTTATATATAAAGTGGGATGGGATAAAGTGGGATGGGGACCTGAGATTTCTTTGCCATAGGACACTCTTCCAATTCAAAACAGCAATTTATCGTCTCAGAGAATTGCCTAGAGCACTGAGAGATTTAAGGGGTTTGTCCATTACAGAAATGTCACTGATGATCACCACCATTCTTTTAACATTGTCTACTCTTTTATGTTAAAAGCAGATCCATAATTGGTATGAAGCAAGAGAGGTTCTGAAAGCATGGGTGCTCCTCCCTAGGCAAGTCCTTTCTTCCTGAGGCAGCCTAAGTTTGGTGCCTTAGACTAAAGCCTCCTGCTGGCACAAAGCCCAGCACACCCCTTGTGCTTCACAATCCCCTCACCCCAAATATTTTTTCCTAGTTAAAGCTTTAATTAAAATGCAAATTTCTTTGGGAGTTCTAACAATTAAGTCATTAGCACTCATTAATAACATAGTTCCAACAAGTTAATAGCTCAAAACAGGAAATTCAAGAACTCAAAGGACATGATTCAAGGTCACACATCCAATAAAAAGGGTTTTCAAATTGGATTCTCTGAAAAGCATTCCATAACTTCCCACACTATACATTATTGAAGACCTTGGAAGGGAAAAGTGTTTTGTCATAGGCTCACAGGATTTCAGAATTGGAAAACTTGGAGATGATCTAGTTCTAGCCTTTTATTTTACAGATAAGCACACTGAGGATCAGAAATATTAAGTGATTTGTCCAAGGTCACACAGTCAGGATTTGAACCCAGGTCATTTGCTTTAAGTTTAGCGCTCTTTGTACTAAGTCGTGCTAAATTGTGCTGAAGGACAAAGGATGATATTCTCTGAGCAGTCTAGCAACAGCTCAAGCCTTCAAATTTCAGAGAATCTTTGGAACCTGGCAATTATAAAATAAACCATTTAAGACCATAGTAAGGGAAAACAGACAAAAGGTGGCAGTTCATCTGAGCTTTCCCCCAAACCCCTCTAAACACCTTTAAATAATGCCAAGTCCTGGAGCTGCAGCAGCCACAAAAGGATGGGGTGAAATAATTTCCCAGGTGGAGACAAGTTAGAAGGTCAGCAGGAAAGGAGTGGAGCACAGTCCACACAAGCCAAGCCAACACAGTCCTGATCCCAGCAAACCAGGAGCAGACCATAGAAACCACTGAACCAGTAGCAATGGAGGCTTTCCAAGCTCTGAGCTCACAGACAGGAAAGAGGTCAAACACCTGGTCAGAAGGAGATTACAGGAATCTCTTTGCTAGCATTGAGGCAGGACTCTATTGCTCGGCTCAAACTTGGATCTGGGGGGCAGTTCTGGGTGGCCATCCCAGGGGAGAAGGAGCACTAATACTTATAGCCACAGTGGACCAGGGAGCCTCGGTGTATAGCCCAGGAGAGTAGTAAGCACACCTTTCCTTAGGAGGAACTGAAAATTCACAGGTTCCTGGAAGGATCTCGGAAAACAGCTGCCCCAAATCCCTAAACCCAGAATTGTGTACTCTCCACTCTGAAAGCAGAGCCCCCCCTTTAGCAAAGAGTTAAAAATCAAAAAAATAGGCTGGGGAAATGAACAAATAAACAAAAAAAAAAACCTGACCATAGCAAGTTACTACGGTGACAAGAAAAGTCAAAACACACACACACAGAATATAACAGAGTCAAATCCCCTACATCTAAAACCTCCAAGAAAACTATGGATTGCTCTCAGGCCATGAAAAAGCTCAAATAGGATGTTGAAAAATCAAGTAAGAGAAATAAAAGGGAAAATGGAAGAGAAATAAGAGTAATATATGAAAATTTTGAGGGAAAAAAAGGAGTCAGCAGCCTAGTAAAGGAACAAATAACAAAAATTGAAGAAAATAACATCTTAAAAAGACTAGGCAAAAAAAAAAGGTAAAAGAGGTACAAAAAGTTACACATTAAAAAGAACTGATCAAATAGAAAGAGAGGCACAAAAAATCATTGAAGAAAAAAAAAACTCCTTAAAAAGTAGAATTGGCCCAATGGAAAAGGAAGTACAAAAGCTCACTGAAGAAAATAGTTCCTTAAAAATTAGAATTGTGTGGGTGATAATGCCTTTGTGAGAAATCAAGAAACAATAAAACAAAACAAAAAAATGGAAAAAATAGAAGACAATGTAGAATAATTCACTAGAAAAATAACTGCCTGGAAAATAGATCCAGGATAGATAATTTAAAATATTTGATCAAGATAAAAGCCACAGTTTAAAAAAGAGTCTACACATCATCTTTCAAGAAATTGTCAAGGAAAACTGCCTTGATATTCTAGAACAAGAGAATAAAATAGAAATTAAAATAATCCATAATCACTTCCTGAAAGAGATCTCAAAATGAAAACTCCCAGAAATATTATAGCCAAATTCCACAGTTCCCAACTAAAAGAGAGAGTATTGCAAAGAGCTGGAATGAAACAATTCAAATAACATGGAGCCACAGTCAGGATAACACAAAATTTTGAAGCTTCTACATTAAAAGATCAGAAGGCTTGGAATTTATATTCCTGGGAGAAAAGGAGCAAGAATTACAATTGGGGAATGATTGAATAAGTTATAGTATATGAATATAATGGAATACTAGTTTTCTATAAGAAATGATGAGCAGATTGATTTTAGAAAAGCCTGGAAAGACTAATGCTAGAAACACATGAAATAATGCTGAGTGAAGTGAGCAGAACCAGGAGACATTGTATACAGTAACACAAGATTATGTAACGATATATGATGATAGATATAATTCTTTTCAACAATATAGTCAACCAAAATCAACCAACCAAGTGAGATGGAAAATGCTACCTGCAGCCAGAGAAAGAACTACAGAGACTGAATGTAGATTGAAGCACCCTATTTTCATTGGGGTTTTTTTGGTCTCATGTTTTTTTCCCTTTTGTTTTTATTTTTCTTTCCCAACTTGACGAATATGAAAATATATTAAAAATGATTATACATATGTAAGTTACATCAGATTTCTTGCTGTCTTAGAGAAGAGGGAAGTAAAGAAGGTAAAGAGAAAAATCTTATAAAAATGAATGGGGGCAAAGGTTGTGCAGTGACATCCTAGCTGTGTGACCCTGGGCAAGTCATTTAATCCCAATTGTCTCAGAAAAAAAAAATGAATGTTAAAAACTCTACATGTAATTGGAAAAGTATACTATTAAAATGAAACAAAACTTTCCCATTATTAGGGTAGTTAGGAGTATATCTAGACAGAAAAAAGGTATGAGTTGAATATGAAAGGATGATATCCAAAAAAATAAAATTAAGGTTTGAAAGAGGGATATACTGGGAGAAAGAGAAAGAGAGAGGTAAAAGGGGGTAAATCATCTAACACCAAAGGTAAAAAAAGTTTTACAGTGGAGGGAAGTGGAGGGAAGAAAAGGGAAATAAGGAGGAATGAATGAATTTAAAGAGGGAATAACATACTTACTTAATTGGGTCTAGAAATTTATCTTACCCTATAAGAAAATAGAAAGGAAATGGTCTAAGAGTAACAGTAATACTGTAAGATGATCAGCTGTGAATGACTTAGCTATTTTCAGCAATACAATAATCCAAGGCAACTCTGAAGGAAGAATCCTTTTTTATCTTTCTTTTTTTTTTCTTTTTATTCTGTCTATGTTTTCTTTTATAACATGACAAATATGAAAAGGTTTTGTATGACTACACATGTATAACATATTTAATTGCTTGTCTTCTCAGTGAGGATGGGTGGGGAAACAGAGAGAATTTGGAATTCAAAGCTTTAAAAACAGATGTTAAAAATTGTTTTTATATATGACTGGGGGAGAATAAGGTACTATATAATATTTTTTAAAAGACCATGGTAAACTATTGGTTTGGCATTTTTCAAAGATTATTTCTCTTCCAAGGAACAGAAATTGCAAAAGTGCAAGAATAATATGTGTACTTTTCCCCTGCATTAAAGCCTCTTCTTTTTTTGAACTTCTCATTTTTTAGCATATCTTCACTGATAAGGACAAATGCAATTTTCACCATCAGTGGATCTGAACAGACAATTACATTAAGGCAAATAAGACAGCAGAGTGAAACCAGTGATGAAAATCCCATTGTGTTTCTCTAATGTGAAAACAAAACCACAGAGAAAAAAGAGAACTAAAACATTAGACTCTGTGTATGTGTGTGTGTGTGTGTGTGTTTGTGTGTGCTTCTGATGGGTTCTAATTTGCATAAACTTATCTTTGCCACATCACCCCCACAATTCCACCTCCTGATATGGGAGAGACAGCCTAGAGGAAGATCTCCAGCAATTGGACTGGCTTTGTTCCTGCTGCTCCAGCTGAAGTTGGGGGTCAGCTCTGACCCTGTTGGTGGGTGGAAGGGGAGGTTCTTACATAAGATAACAACTGGGTTCTCCCTCCGGGGCTGCTTCAGAATCTTCACCCCAGCAACGAGAACTAGTTCTCAAAGGTTACTGGGGGGCTGTGGTGACTCCTCCCCAGCACAAAGTCTAAAAGGGACATTCTATGATTCTTCAGAGAAGAAAAGCAGTAGGAAAGGGTCAGCAGGAGCCACAAAGAAATTTGCATTTTTTGCAAATGGGATTTGGACCAAAGGAGGGAGAGCAAAGTGAAAGGTTACCCACACAGAAAGAACGCAGCATCCTTAGGCTTTGTGTATTGGGGAAAGAGAGATAAAGGGCACCAGGGAGAGAGCTCCTGGAGGGGAAGAGGGAGTGGCTTGAATGCTCCAGCACAGGAGGAAAAAGTCTTATGCTTTAAAAACTCTCCTGTGGCTGACATCAAAGGGAGACCCAGACTGAAATGGCTTTTACAAGAAGGAAGATAACAGCAGGGTGTTATTTTTGGTCTTGTAGCAAGTGATCCCAAGTACTTAATGAGAGCACAGGTTCCCGGATCCCAGGTTGGGATGTTTTGGGGTCAGAAAGCAGACTCTGCCTTTTAGACCCATTCTGAATTATTTGCCCTTTCACTACCTTCTCCTTCAGCAGGTGAGGTGCAAGTCTGAGACCTGGAAGCTTTTGTCTGTCCCTTTCTGACCAGCTTCACCAGCTTTCCCCTTGCAACTGTACAAAGAGAAGCAGGTTTCTGGAAAAGAACTTGGCAATCTCTTAATCATTTCCTTTACAATTGAAGAAACTGAAGCTGAGAGGTTGTGACTTTGCCAAAGGTCACATAAATTATATTGGAACTAAGTCTTCCTAATTTCTAATCTAGCATTCTGTCCATTATACCTCACTAGTCTTAAGAGTTAGAGGATTCTGGATGCTGTATGGCCTTGGCTAATTAAAGAAAAGATCAGAGCTAGAAGGAATCTTAGAGATACTCTAGTCTGATCCTCTCATTTTGCAAATGAGGAAACTGAGACCCTGAGAGTTTAAAGTGACTTGCCTGAAGTTGTACAACTAGCAGAATCAGGATTTGAATCCAGCTCTTCTGCCTCCAAGAACAGTTAGTTACCTTTCTACTCTGGCCATGTGGTTTTCACTTTTCTCTACATGCTTATTTGTAAAAATCTATTACTACTACTACTGCTACTATTACTTGCATTATTTACCTAAGAAGACTTCCAAAATACTCTGTAAAATGTAAAGTTCCTTGGTGCTGAGTGAAATGAGCAGAACCAGGAGATCATTATACACTTCAGCAACAATACTGTATGAGAAGCAATTCTGATGGATGTGGCTCTTCAACAATGAGAGGATCCAAATCAGTTCCAATTGATCAGTAATGAACAGAACCAGCTACACCCAAAGAAAGAATACCGGGAAATGAGTGTGGACCACAACATAGCATTTGCACTCTTTCTGTTACTGTTTGCTTGCATTTTTGTTTTCCTTCTCAGGTTATTTTTATCTTCTTTCTAAATATAATTTTTCTTGTACATCAAGATAACGGTATATATATATATATGTATATATATATATATATATATATATATATATATAGTATTTAACATGTACTTTAACATATTTAACATATATATGGCACTACCTGCCATCTAAGGGAGGGGTTAGGGGAAAGGAAGGGAAAAGTTGGAACAGAGGGTTTTGCAAGGGTCAATGTTGAAAAATTACCCATGCATATGTTTTGTCAATAAAAAGTTATAATAAAAAATATAAAGTTCTTTATAAAGGGAAACTCTTCAAATCTTGGTGAATCTGAAAGCACTATTGCAATGGAAGTTATCATCCCTTCCTTAATCCTCACTTTCTTTGACTTTAAAATGGAGATAAATGCATATAAGGTAATATACTTCAAAGGGTAGTTTTGAGGAAAGAGGTTTAGAAGCCTTCAGTTGCTCTATAAATATGATTATTATTAACAACAGAAAATATTGTATTATATGCCAAATAGTGAGTATACAAATAGAAAATAATCAAGGCATTCCCTGCTCTCAAGGAGCTATTTCTTTTTTAAAAAACACTTTATTTTTTCCAATTATATGTAAAAATATTTTCAACATTCACTTTTATAAGATTTTGAATTCCATATTTCTTCTTCCTTCCCTGTCCTTTCCTCTCCCTCTGTCCAAGATGGCAAATAATCTGCTATAGACTGTCTATGTACAATCATATTAAACATATTTTCACATTGGTCATGTTGTGAAAGAAGAGTCAGAACAAAAGAAAAAACCATGAAAAAGAAAAAAAAGTGAAAATAGTATGCTTCATCTTTTATCATTGCATTTCTGATTGCATTGCAAAGTACATACAATGTTGCTGTTTAATGTTCTCCTGATTGTACTCCCTTTACTCAGCATCAGTTCATATAAGTCTTTCCATGTTTTTTTTGAAATCTGCTTGCTCACTATTTCTTATAGTGTTATAGTACACTATATTACATCCATATACCACAACTTGTTTAGTCATCCCCCAATTGATGGGCAT
This sequence comes from Sarcophilus harrisii, assembly GCF_902635505.1. NCBI lineage: Eukaryota > Metazoa > Chordata > Mammalia > Dasyuromorphia > Dasyuridae > Sarcophilus > Sarcophilus harrisii. Next base: position 463,715,766 of record NC_045427.1, on the reverse strand, counting down.
CTCCTTGATTTCCAATTTTTTGCCACCACAAAAAAGAGTTATTATAATTATTTTTGTATATGTGGGTCTGTTTCCCCCTTTTTTTGTAAGTTCTTCAGGATACACACCTGATAGAGGTATTGCTAGATCAAAAAGTATGCTTAATTTTGTTGCCCTTTGGCCTTAATTCCAATTTTTTCCAGGAGCTCCTAGTTCATGTGTATATTCAGATCACAGCAGAAGGAAAGGTCAAGTAATTCTTAATGCTAATTTTATGTCACTCTTGCTGATGATACCATCCAACTTCTAGAGTCATTATAATTTCCTCTTATTGTTTAATGGTTTCAATCATGTCTATTGCTTCATGACCCCATTTGGGGTTTTCTTGGCACAGATACTAGAGTGGTTTGCCATTTTCTTCTCAAGCTCATTTTATAGATGATAGAGCTAAATGGGGTTAAGTGACTTGTCCAGGGTCACCCAACTAGTAAGTATATGAGTCCAGATTTGAACTCAGGAAAATGTCTTTTTGACTCTAGACCCAGCACTCTATCTACTACATGACCTAGCTGCCCAAGTATAGGTATCTGGGGGCTGGGAAGGTAAAGGGGTAAGGGGAGGAATGGAAGGCAGGATTCATAGTCAAGGGGGGTAATTATTTCTGTTGTAAGATGGACAAAATCACAGAAGCACAGAATTTCAGAGTTGGAAGGAACTTCAATGAACAACATATAGTTCAATCGATACAAGAATAAGAATCCCCTTGACAGCATTCTCAACAAGTAGTTAGTCATCCCTTGACTGAAGCCCTCCAGTGAAGGGGAAATCCACTCACTTCCATGACAGCTCACAGTACTTTTTGACAGCTCTCATTATTAGGAAGTTCTTCTTGATATTAAGCCTAATTTTTTCTCTTTGTAACTTCTACCCAATGCTCCTAATCTGCCCTCTGGGATAAAGCAGACCAAGTCTAATTTCTTTTCTATATAATAGTCCTTCAAATACTTGAAGACAGCCAACAGTGCTTTCTCCCCCTGAACCTTCTGCCAGACTCTCTTCCTCAGGCTAAATACTCCCTGTTACTTTAATAAATGCTCATATGGTATGAACTTAAGGTCCTTTAGCATCCTTTACAGTTTATCAAAGTCTGTTCTAAAATGTGAGGCTCAGAACTGAACAAATGCAGTCCTAGCTAAATCACAAGAAGCCTCCTACAAGAAGTTTTTCTTGTTCCCTCTTGATGAATGCTTTTCCTTGTTAATTATCTCCAATTAATCCTGAGTAAAACGTGTTTGTATGTAGCTTCTTACCTATTGACTCCCCTTTTAGACTGTGAGCTTTTTGAGACCAGGAACTGTTCTTTGCCTTTCTTTGTACTCCCCATCCTTTATCAGAGTGACTGGAACATTGTATGTACTTAATAACTGCTTGTGGACTGACTGGTCCATCTAGGAGAGCTCTGCAGGACTATTTTGTTCCTATTCCCAGATATCATACCTCAAGAAACATACATTATAATTGAGGGAGACTATATATATAAATAAAAGTCTGTGGTTTTATTCAATTCAGGGATGATGGAAAGGCCAGGGAATACTTAGCAATAATAATAATATTTTTAAAATATTATTTTATTTTTAAAAATAAGAAAAATAGAAAAGGAATACAAAACAAAATAAAACAAAGCAAAACATTTTCATGTGCCCAGAAAACATCAGAGAGAATTAAAAATGTGTAACAATAAATTACCAGTTCAAGAAAGGATATATAACAGTAGAAGAAATTCATGAGTATCCATCTTTTCTTTACTTCCTTGTAGGGTTGTTCTTTTGTTCTCTGCTGTGTACTTTTTTAAACTTTATTCTTTTTCTCCGTTTCATCCCTCCACCTCACCCAAGCAGGTTATAGTTAAGCAAGAATATATTTATGTATACATATATAGATACACACATATACACATATGCCCCCCATACACACACATATCTTTCCTAGCCCTATTAACTTTCTTTGCTTTAATTCTACTCCGTAACTTGTTTTGCTATTTTTGTATTTGCTATTATTTAACCCCCTAACCATGGATTACTCCTTTGTCTTCTTCCCCCACCTTTTGTTTCCCCCTTTAACCATTTCTCTCCCCTTTTTCTTTATAGATTTTGGAGGGTGCTATACCCTTCATAATATATATGTAATGTTGCCTATTTTATTCATTCCTGATCTAAGTAGGTTCTCTCTCTCTCTCTCTCTCTCTCTCTCTCTCTCTCTCTCTCTCTCTCTCTTTCCCTCTAATGCCTCTGTGTCTATTCTTCCTATGGACCTCATTTGTAAATATAATTACTTTTTTTACCTTAACTCTGCCCCAATCTTTCTTTTGAGTTATCCTATTGCTGATATCAATCTTAAATATCTGATATACATTTCCATGTAAAAAACATAAACAATTTACCCATGTTAAGTTTCTTGAAACTAATCTGTGGTATTGGCTCTTCTAGGTTAAATTTTCTATTGAGTTCAGGTTTGTATGAAAGTCTTGAAAATCTCAAGTTTGTTGAATGTCCATTTTTTCTCATTCAGGATTATAGATAACTGCATATGATATTTTTGGCCATAGGCCAGTATATAAGATTTCAGGAACTACAGTCTTTTACTGTAGCTGCTGATAAGTCCTGTACAATTCTAATTGTAGCTCTAGCACATTTGAATTGTTTTTCTCTTATTTCTTGCAAAATTTTCTCTTTGATTTGGGGGTTTCAAAATTTGGCAATAATATTCCTATGTGTTTTCCCCAAAGGATCTCTCTGAGGTAGTGATCAGTGGATTGTTTGTATTTCTACTTTTCCCTTATGTTCTATCACTCCAGGACAATTTTCTTGGATTATTTCTTGCATTGTTGGGCCAAAGTTCTTTTTTTGGTCACAAATTTCAGATAGTCAAATTATTCTTACATTCTCTCTTTGTGATCTGTTCTTCAGATTTGTTGTTTTTCTTATAAGATATTTCACATTCTATTCTATTTTTTCATTCTTCATATTTTGTTTTGTTATTTCTTGGTCTCTGATAGCTTCACTGGCTTCTCCTTGCCCAATTATAATTTTCAAAGAATCATTTTCATCTTTAAGACTCTGTATCTCCCTTTCTAGTTTTTTTCTAACTTTTTTTTCAAAATCTTGTTTTTCTTGAATGGTTTTTATTACTTCTATGTCCTCCTCTGAAAATGAACTCCAGTCTTCCCTGTTCTCATGGTAAGTTTCTATGGTTGGGTTTTTCTTTGCCAGTTCATTTTTTAAAAAATGAGAAATAATAGTATAAGTACCTCTAATCATAGGGTGGGGGTATTGTGCCTCTAACTTCACCTCAGCTCTTCATGCTGATCTGGAACCCTGAACCAAAAGTTCCCCCCTCCTGCAAGTGCCTGCAGTCAGCAGCAAAATTGTCCAGCTGCTTCTGCACTCACTAGGTGTGCTGGTTCCTTCTGCCCCAGCTGAGCACAGCTAGGCCTGGTCTTCCTACTCAGTCAAGATTCCCTCAGTTTTCTCAGACTCAGATCCCCAATTCCTCATGCTGTCCTGGAGATGAAAGTCTCTGTGATTTCTGCTGAAGCTCCAGCCAAACCCAGTTCACCCCATGCCTCATTTGGTGTTCTGCAGAGCTCCCCTAGAAGTGTTTGCACTACACCTAGATTATGGTGCCTGGGGTTTTTCTTAGAGTCTTCTTGGGACTGGATCCATGTTCTGGAGGATTCCTGTATTGCCTCAAATCTTGATGCTGATTTTAGAAAGACCTGGAAAGATTTACAGTCAGAGCTGGAAAAATTTTTTTAACATTTTTTTTATTATACATGTATATTAATTTTTCAAATACATATTTCTTTATAAATCATGTTGAAAGAGAAAAATAAGAACAAAAGGGAAAAAACTCCAGGAGAGAAAAAAAAACAGTAAAAAAGAAATGAACACACAGTGATTTACATTGTCTCCATAGTTCTCCTTCGGGCTGTAGCTGGCCGATCTTCTATCCAAAATTTATTGGGATTGCCTTGGATCACTGAATTACTGAGAAGAACCAAGGCTTTCAAAGTTGATCAATGCACAATCTTACTGTTACTGTATACAATGTATTTCTGGTTCTGAGTGTAAATCTTTCCAGGTCTTTCTAAAATCAGCTTGTTCACCATTTTTATAGAACAATAATATTCCATTATCTTCATATGCTGCAACTTACTCAATTATTCCCCAAATGATGGGCATCTGCTCATTTTCCAATTCTTTGCTACAACAAAAAAAGCTGCTACAAGCATTTTTGCACAAATAGGTCCTTTTCCCTCCTTTATGATTTCCTTGGGATACAGACCCAGTATAGGCACTTTTGGGTCACGAAGAGCTTGAAATTTATTGAATTACTATGACATCTTCCCAGAATCCTCCCTCAATAATAGTATTAATAATCATTTTCTGTCACCCATCCCAATGATAACTTTTGTCATCTTGGTGTCCTCCTCTGAAAATAGTCTAGCTTTATCAAGGTCTTTCCTAAAATGTGATGCTTAGAACTGAGCCCAGTACCTCATTTGTGATCTGTCTAGAACCCAGTGCAGCAGGACTGTTGCCTTCTTAATCATAAATACTGGAAAATGCATGAAAACTGGAAAGTAATCTGGCAGAAATTATTGACCAACATATTATACTATATATCAAGTCATATATCTTTTTTTAGAGATAAAAGATTATGTCAGAACAATTTAGAAAAAGAAGGAAAAAATTCTCCTTTAAATCTATGGAAAGGGTAAGAGTTCATCATCAAAGAATATTAGAAGATTAAAATGGACAATTTTGATTACATAAAATTGAAAACTTTCTGCACAACCAAAAAAATGAGGTTAAAGGGAAACAATTAACTGGGGAAATTATTTACAAGTTTACCTGATAAATGTTTCATACCCAATATATGGAAGGAGCTAATTAAAATTTATAAGAACAAGAAGCAATCTCCAATAGATAAATTGTCAAAGATATAAGCATGCAGTTTTCAAGGAGGGAAATATCCAAAAAATCAATAAGATGTGAAAAATGTCCCAAATTACTAATAATCATAATTAGAAAAATGCAAATTAACACAACTCTACAGTTCACTCATCAGATTAGCAAAGATGGCAAAAAAGGAAAAAAAAAACAAATGTTGAAGGGATATTAGGAAAACAGGCAGGCACATGAATGAACTCTTAGTGAAACAGTGAATGGGAAAGTAATTTGAAACTGAAGTCATTGAAATATGCATACTCTTAAATACAGTAAATATAATGATATTGCTAATAGACCAATACTACAAAGAAATCAAAGAAAAAGGGGGAAAACTCATATGTGCAAATGTGTTTATAGCCATTAGTAAGGGATTATCTATTGTCAACTGGATGGAACCAGTCTCTAACTGTGGGTGACCAGAGCCTAATAGAGCAGGTTAGAAACAGGAAAGTCAGGAATCAGACAGAAGTTTAATTTCAAAGCAAGGGAAATAGCTTGCAAGCAAGGTACATGTGCAAGAAAACTCTAAAAGTTATGTATTGAATTTATAAATTTTAGAAGAAAAGTAAACTTTATATAATAGAGATTCATACTTCCATAATATACATGAAAATGTCCATTTTATTTAGTTAAAGTTCAGGATAAAAAAAATAAATTGGAGGAAATAAAGAAAGAGAGGAACTTTACTAATCTCAGAGTCTAAACTTTTCTTTTATAAAGATGAATAAACTGAGGCTTAAAGACATAATATATCAGATCTAAGTTCATAGTAGGAACAAGTGAGAGATCTGGGTTCTGAAACGCTGGTTTTCTGTCTCTAGATCCAACAGCAATAGAGTGAGACTAGTGGGGACCTAAGAAACCATCTATTCATAAGAACATATGAAAGTATGATCATAGCTATAGATCTGGAAGAAGCCTCAGAGATCATCTCTCACCATATAGTCAAAGAAACAGAAGCCCCCAAAAGTCAGATGGAAGTTCCTTCCACTGGATCATTCTGCCTCATGACATACCTTCAACAGATCAATTCAAGAAGAGAATCTTAATAAAGTAAAAGTAGGAATGAAATAGAATTTTATTGTGGTGATGGAAGTGATGAAAGGGAAGCTTTCAGTGAAATCTGTGAATTCTTGTGGAAGTGAAGTAAATAGAACAAGGGAAGCAACTCTAGTTATCAGTGTGATCAACCATGATTCCAAGGAAACTGTGAAGAGGCATACTACCCACCTCCTGGGAGAGGCAATGGGCTCAGGGTGCAGAATAAGATAGTTTTTGGACATGAACAAAGCTTGGACTTGTTTTGCTTGACTTTGAATATTTGTTATGAATTTTCTTTTTCTAATGGCCAGGGGTAGATGAGAGACAGAAAGACAGTAGGTTTTTCTTAACTGAAAATCTAAAATTTAATTCTAAAGACAAATAAAGTTAGAGGCAGTAGCATAGTAGATAAAGTGCTGAACCTAGACTCAAAAAGATATGAGCTGATGTGATAGACTTGACTCTTTTCAACAATGAGATGATTCAGGCCAATTCTAATAGACTTGTGATGAAGAAAGCCATCTGCATTCAGAGACAGGATTGTGAGGACTGAATGTGGATCAGAACAAAATATTTTCACATGTTTTATTGTTGTTTGGTTAGTTTTTTTCTTGTTTTTTTTTTCTTTTTGATCTGATTTTTCTTGTTGCAGCATGATAAATGTGGAAATATGTTTAGAAGAACTGCACATGTTTAACCTATATTGGATTACTTGCTGTTTAGGGGAAGAGAGACATGGGAGAGAGGGAGAAAATTTTGGAACACAAGATTTTATGAGGGTGGATGTTGAAAACTATCTTTGTATATATTTTGAAAAAAAAAGATATTAAAAAAGGAAGATATGAGCTGAAATTCCATCCTGATGTTTACTGCTTATATGAGACAACAAGGTTGCACAATGGAGAAAGTGCTGAAACCTAAACCAAGAAAACCTAATTTCAAAACTAGTTTTAGATACTAGCTCTGGGCAAATCACTTAACCTCAGTTTGCTCATCTATAAAATGGAGTAATTAGTAGTAACTACTTCCCAAGGTTGTTCTAAGAATCAAATGTGATAATTTTTGTAAAGTGCCTGGAACAGAGTAGAGATGCTATATAAGTGCTTATCATTATTTTTATGTGATCTTGAGCAAGTCACTTCCACCAATCACGCTCAACTTCCTTATATGTAAAAATGAAGGGGCTGGATCTAATAACCTTTAAAATCCCTCCATTCTAAATTTATGAGCCTTATTCATACTCTTCTTTGAGAAGTTACCTCCCCACCTCTCTTACTGCTCCCTTTCCGAGGGCAGCAGCAGACTGGACATGAGTAGAATGTGTCCTACTGACAAAGCGCGATGATGGCTTGAAATGTGGCGCCTTCTTGGGAGCATTTCCAGCCTCCTTCCCCCTCACCCCCCGCTAAATTTTGCTATACTTGATTTAGAGGAATCTAAATTAAAGAAAAAATAGTTTGGGGAGAGGGAAGAGGAGAGGAGGTTGGCCGGGGAAATGAGCCCTTTAAAAATTCCTTGTGAGATCCGAACTGCATCCTATTAATATTAAAGCGAGGTAGCGCTCCCTAAGGCTGCCTCTGGAGGAGATTTGTCTGCCGGCTCTCGGGGGCCCCGCTGCGCGTGGTTCTTTTTGAATTTCGGCATAAAACCCACAGCTTCTGAGTTAGGCAGGAAAATGTCCAACCCTCTAGATGCACACACAGAGGAAACTGCCCCAGGCACAGAGCAAACGGGAGAATTCTGAACAGCGGGACCCCTCCTCGGCAATCAGCATCCTGATTTAAGAGTCTTTCAAAGTGAAAGATGATGGGTTTGTGAGGAGGGAGACTGGGAAGTTCAAATTCATTTCAGAAAATCATTTCCTATGTAGGAAACCTCTTCCTGGCATTGTTTGGATTTTGAGTTGTGATCTTTTATAATCCAAAGCAGAAGGCAGTGCAGGATCTCAAGCTTCAAATACAAGAAAACAAAAAAAGGGCAGGTCTAGGGGGAAAAAAAACTGAAAAAGTGAAGAAAAGACCAGAAAAAATGCTTCAGAATTCCCCATGGGAGAATTGTTTAACTGAGATTCAAACCTAGCCTCTGAATATGGGAAGGTCCCTAGACAATGGGCACCCACAATACAACTAATTGAGCTCTGCATGTGTCATTTCATTTATAGAACGTTCAAACTGAAATAATCCTCAATATTATCTTTGGTGACAGCAAGATGCCCTCATACCCCAAGGCAGTGATTTTACTTGAAAGTAGTTTCTCCAGTTAATGCAAACATATTATTAGCCCTCATCCCCAAAGCCTTAACACTTGGTTCCAAAAGAAACTTTTATTTCTAAAAGGAAAGTTGCTATAGCAGCTCTTAGAAAAAACCAAACATTACCTTGGAGCCACAAAACACATAGCCAGAGGTGTTTCCATCTGTGACCTTGAAATAGGAGTCACCACTCAAGGAAAAGTTTGCCATGGGGTTCCCTCCCAACAAATGAGTTGTTGAGAGGGTGGAATTATTTTGAAAATGCTTTCCAGAGCCCTAAAATTATGTGCCCTTCTTTTCAAAAAGAAAAATATACTGAATTTTTTGAGTGTCACCACAATTGGGAAGGCTTTTGAGGGAGACAGCAAGAAGGCAGCAGCTATTACCAATGACCAGAGCATGCCATTTGTGTCAATCCCTCTCTGAGGCTTCCTGGAGCTAGCCTCCTAAAACTAAAATCGTCTTGTTGCTAGATTAGCCTTCCTATTCTGTAGCTGACTATACAGTCAGGAAGGAGAAGAAGAAAAAAGTTCAGAATTTTGTGTTATGGCACAGAAATGGGGCTCTGGGGAATCTGAAGTTGGCTTTCTTGGCGTGTTTCTTCCCCCTTGTGATATCTGCTTCTTTAGGGAGAGCTTCCTTTGGTAGATTTTACCGCAAGTTGCTACTTTTTTTAAAGCGCAGCAGAACCCCAAAGGGCTTAGTGGTAGGTGTGTACCACAGTGAGCAATGACTGAATCCGTGATTAAGGCTTTCTGAATATTTTCCCTTTCTCTTGGAAATGCTTTGGGAACTTGGGAGTTCCTTCTTGCAAGTTGCCAGAAGTTGCAGGACCTCACAAGTCAATATTTGGAAACTGGCCCAAACTTTCTACCATCTCTAATAATGATAGTTATTCCTCATTTTGCTTCATTTTCCTCTGTTTTCAAGTTGATTACATTCAAAGAACTGCAAGGAGTTAAGCCTCAAGTTTTGAATAAAAATAGTGATTTCTGTTTAGTCCATACATCATAGTATACATAAGAGCATATTTTTGATTGATTGATAGATATAGATATGTATGTTTGTGTGACTGCTAAGCTTGTCATAAGTTACACATCAACTAGGGCATTTTATGCTTTGTCCTTGACAAGATTAAAATTAGAAGAGGAATTATAAGAAGGAATACCTGTCTGAGCATTATGTAGTTTAATAAATTCAAACAAGCATTCTTCTCCCCTTGACCTTGTTATAAAATGTCTATGCCCTCTTCCAACATAGTTTGAGAACAGTGATGTAATGAGACATTGTGAGAAACATCAGTGTTGCCTAATTAACCATTATGATCTATAAATTTACGACTTTTTTCTTATATTTTACTCCTAAACTGATTTTAAAATAACATGTTTTATAATTTTCAAAATGGTCTAATAAGTATTTTTTGGTTACAGAGTAATGATAAAGATAGCTTATTTTTCCATGAGGGGAAGTTCCTGTTAGAAGAATCTCAAACTCTGAGATTTTGCTTCATGGTTTTGTTTTTGTTTTTGTTTTTGCTAATTTTTTGTAGGTAGAAAGTGAACATATGGAAGCATATGGTCACTGAGTACAAAAATAGTGTTCTCCAAGTTAAAAAAAAAAAGAAAGAAAGAAAAACTAAAATCTTGAGAGCTAAGGAAAATATAATGCATCCACTTGAGACAGGATGATTCCAGAATGAAATATTATGTTCGATTCTGGACCCATACTTGAGTTGTTAGAGAACAGGAACTGGGCTCTGTTTTAATGCTACTCTCCTCTTCCTGAGCAGATGATAATCATTCCAGAGCATTTTTTCTGACCTCCCTTTCTATCTTCTCTCCTCCCTGATCCCAAAGCCGCAGACTGGCGAGGATGGACTGAGGGGTTGTTAGGACCACTCAGTTCTCTGCTCCCCATCCTGTCCCCTTAAGCCCTATACCTCATGCCATGCTTTTGGCTCAATACTCTCTTTCAGGACTCCCTGGGGTGTCCAAGGAAGGAGAAAATGGGAGGTAGGAAACTTTTCAATACCATAAGGCACATCTGCTCTGTCTTTGATTAACTGTGCTGTTGGCTGTTTTTAGGAGATAAACAGTGTTTAATAAGTAGCCTAAATGTGCCTTCATTCTTCACATGGACACGTAGGTTTTTTTTCCCAAGCAGATGGCAAAGCGTGCAGCTTGTCAGTAATATAACTTACTCTGGTTTGAAAGCAGCAGGGGACATGAGAGAGAGTGGGCATGCCCCTCTGGGATGGGGATGTGCCCAATTCTGTGGGAGAGCTGATCAGAGAACTTCAGAATCCCAAGTTGAAAGAGTCCTCAGGGTCATTCAACTCAACTCCCACTGGACCAGGAATCCTTTCTGCCACGTTTCTGACAAGTGACCAGCCAGCCCCTGCTGGAAGACTTCTAGTGATGGAGAATTCACTGCTGTGTGGGTCAACCATTTCTATTTAAAACAGCCACACCTTCTGAATGTGGGGAAGTCATGTCACCTCTTCAGAATACTTAACTGTCGATTGAGGGGGTTGAACTAGATGACCTTCCATCAATAGAACCTCTAGGTTAGTGCATATATTTAATTTAATAATTTCAACAAATTCATTAAATATTTATTAACCACCTACTATGTGCCAGACACTAATAGCTGGGGATACAGAAAAGAGGCATAAAGATAATTCCTGCTTTGTATGATTCTTCCTCTCCCCATGACTTGTCCATAGAATTTTCTTGGCAAAGATTCTAGAGTGATTTGGAGTTTCTTTCTCTAGTGTGTCCCCATTTTGCAGAAAAGGAACGGAGGCAAATAGAGGTTAAGTAACTTGTTCAAGGTCACAGAGCTAGTAAATGTCTGTGGTAAGATTTTAATTCAAATCTTTGACTCTAGAGCTGGTACTCTATCCACTGCACCACTTAGTCATTTAATACAAATGCACAATGTTTCATCACAGCGCTGTTCTCAGTCACCATTATTTGTACTTGTTTGCTAATGAAATGGCTGAAGGGAAAAGGCATATATTCACATTTCCAGAGCATCTCATGTGACCCTTTCATTTTACAGACAAAATCGTTAATATGATTTCCCCAAGATCACACAAATCCTAAGCCAGCCAACCCACTTCCCACCACGCACACAACCCCCTCAAATTGGCTCCAATATTTTGAATCATACTCTAGAAGTGAAGCCCTATATCCTGGTGACAGATTTATTTGTTCTGTGCGTCATATAACAAAGTTCACTTGGCAGCACTGGAAACTTTAGTCCAGCTTAGCTCCCTGAATTCTGAGTATTCACTCAATCATGGCTCTGTAAAGATACCCAGAAATTAAGGCGGGAGGGTAAGGATGGGGTGTGATTGTTCCAGGAAATCCCCATTGCCAATGCCAAGATATGCATTTCTCCTCTCTTCTCAAAATTTAGGATGATCCATAACCTACCCGAAATCCTTGATCATGAAGAAAGAACATTTTTGACAGGGTGACTACAATCACTTTTCTCCTCTTTGGGATCCATACTTTATAAATCACCAGGCCCTAGGACTCCTGGCCTGGAACTATCAAAATAGCACATAAAACACAAGCCCCAAGCAGCTTCCTACTGGCTCCTATTGAGGCAACTGTTGGGCATGCATTTCTCCTCTCTCCACATGCCTTTTCCTCTCCCCCTTGCAGCCTCCTGCTCTTCTGCCGGGCCTGAGTGACTTGGTACGCCAGGAGCTCATTTTAGCACACTTTGGCAGGACATAGGTGCATGGGGAAGGCCTGGGGGGTTGCGATGCTGGGGAGAGATTCAAAAGTGCTTTATGGCCAAACTGGATCACTTTAGGCAGGGTTTTATGGATTTAGCACCTCTTCATCAAGCTTGGAGTCACAGCTTATGAAACCTTACATTTTGAACAGAGATCAGAGCATATAAGGACATCCACAGATCTCTATGCCCTGCAAATTAGAGTTTTAGGACTCCAGGAGGTGCCGAGGGGAGCAATATCTGCCCAAATCTGTTATGGAAACATCACATGTCCTCCTTTCCCTCTAGTTTTGTCTGACACAAGTCTCATAAAACAAAAATCCATCTGCTACCTAAGGGGCTTAAGTCAGAAATCTCTGAAAATGATTTCACCTTAATCTCAAACACACACACAGACACATCCCTTCTCCATTCTCTGCCCTCCTGTGTTCTGCCTGTGAAGGCTCTCATATGGTAATTCCTCCACATGAGCTAAATTGGGATCATTGAAAAAACACCATGTTCCAGCTACAAATTATCAGCTGTATAAACCTCTACCTCTGATTGACACTCAAATTACGCATTGGAGTGTGCTGAGCACACTCTCTCAGAAACACCTCATCCTCCTTCCCAGACCTCCCTTCTCCCTCTTCTTTCTTAGAGCAAAGGCATTTCCTTGCTGAAGACACTTCCTCCAACCCCCAGGCCGACAATCCTGGGGCTGATTAATGAGTTTCCAGCCCCCACCCTCACTGAGCCAGTGGCAATCTCAGAAACTATTTTCTTGGGTTGTTGGGCAGCATCCAATTCCATTGGTCCAATATTTTGGAGTGGCTAAAATCTCATCAGCTCCCTTCAGAGTGGAACTTAAAGGGCTGTCATATGGAAGAGAGATTAGATTTCTTTAGCTTGGCCCCAGAGAACAGAACCAGGAACAATTGTAGAAAAGCAAATGTGAGCATCAGATAAAGAAAAATTCCTTAACAATTAGAACCATCTCAAAGTGGAAGGTGCCCCCCATCCGACTAGAGGTCTTTTTTTTTTTATTTAATAGCCTTTTATTTACAGGTTATATGCATGGGTAACTTTACAGCATTAACAATTGCCAAACCTCTTGTTCCAATTTTTCACTTCTTACCCCTCACCCCCTCCCCCGGATGGCAGGATGACCAGTAGATGTTTAATATATTAAAATATAAATTAGATACACAATAAGTATACATGACCAAACCCTTATTTTGCTGTACAAAAAGAATCAGACTCTGAAATATTGTACAATTAGCTTGTGAAGGAAATAAAAAATGCAGGTGGGCATAAATATAGGGATTGGGAGTTCAATATAATGGTTTTTAGTCATCTCCCAGAGTTCTTTCTCTGGGCGTAGCTGGTTCAATTCATTACTGCTCCATTGGAAAGGATTTGGTTGATCTCTTTGCTGAGGATGGCCAGGTTCATCAGAACTGGTCATCATATAGTATTGTTGTTGAAGTATATAATGATCTCCTGGTCCTGCTCATTTCACTCAGCATCAGTTCGTGTAAGTCTCTCCAGGGGCCTCTGAAAATCCTGTTGGTCATTTCTTACAGAATAATAATATTCCATAATATTCATATACCACAATTTATTCAGCCATTCTCCAACTGATGGGCATCCATTCAGTTTCCAGTTTCTAGCCACTACAAAGAGACCTGCCACAAACATTTGTGCACATACAGGTCCCTTTCCCTTCTTTATAATCTCTTTGGGATATAAGCCCAGACCGACTAGAGGTCTTTAAGTAAAAGCAAGGGTCAGCAAATTATAAGCCAATTGTCAAATGGTAATAACAATAATAGCTAACATTTACATAATGCTTACTATGTGGCAAGTGCTATGCTCAATGCTTTATAATTATTTTCCCATTTGATCCTCACAAAAACCTTGGGAGGTAAGGGCTGTAATTATCCCCATTTTACAATTAAGGAAACTGATGCAAACAGATTAAATGATTTGCTCGGGTTCACAGAACTAGAATGTATTTGACATAAGATTTGAACTCAAGTCTTCCTCACTCTAATGTAGTCTAGCAATCTCAACACTGTAGTGCCTAACTGCCTCTAAACCTAGCCAGCCATCTGTTTTCATACAGTCCATGAACTCAGAAAAGTATCCAACCATTAGAACATTAGAAAACCAGCTGATGGGTCAAATATGACCTTATGGACATTATTACTCTGGGGTAGATGACAACTTGTCAAGTACCTTTTAGGGAAGACCCTTGGACATGTGTATTTTAGAATAAATTTAGATTAAATTTAGAATAATTTTAGATTCATGAGATCTCTTCTAACTCTGAGATTATGTGACACTATGAATTTAGGATCCCAGTAGGATATAACTGTAACTTCCTCACCTTTCCTTTCTAGATCTCATTTAATGTCATTCCATGTCCCATTCTCTACTGTGCATAGCAAGTAGTCTTGGTATTCATCATATCCTGTATGAAGTTAGCCTGGCCAAACAGTGAAAACTGTGAAAAAAATTCCAGTCTTGAATGGACTGTCAGCTCAGAAGGACTGGACGATGTGACCCAAGAGCTCCAACAGCTAAAACTCTCTGTTAGAAAGCACTGAGAGACAGAGGGTCCAGAACGTACAAGGTGATATTCTTATCATCCTTTGCCCTGATCACACCATATTATCTATGCATTCTATTGGACAATAGTGTTCAGGGAGGAAATTAAACTGAAGTACCTGCAGAAAAGGGATACTGGCATTGCAAGAGATCTGGAGACCAAGTCATAAAAGCATCAGGTATAGGAAGTGGGGTAGTTTAGGACAAAAGATGTGAGGGGGACACTAATACATTGTTGATGGGGTTGTGAATTGATCCGACCCTTCTGGAAAGCAATATGGAACTTGTATACCCTTTGGTTCAGCTGTGTCTCTACTGGGCCTGTATCCCAAAAAGACCATAAAAAGGGAAAAGGACCCACCTGTACAAAAATGTTTGGGGCAGCCCTTTTTATAGTGGCAAGAAACTGGAAACTGAGTGGATGCCCATCAGATGGAGAATGGCTGAATGAGTTATAGTGTGTGAATGCTATGGGATATTATTTTTCTAAAAGAAACAGTCAACAGGATGGTTTCAGAAAGACCTGGAGAGACTTACATGAACTGATGCTAAGTGAAGTGAGTAGAACCAAGAGAACATTGTACACGGCAACAAGATTATGTGATGCTCAATTGTGATGGACTCGGCTCTTTCTAACAATGAGGTGATTCAGGCCAGTTCCAGTGGCGATGGAGAGAGCCGTCTGTACCCAGAGAGAGGACTGTGCGGACTGAGTACATCATAACACAGCATTTTCACTTTGTTGTTGTTTGCTTACATTTTCTTTTCTTTCTCATTTTTTTCCTTTCTGATCTGATTTTTCTTAAACAGCAATGCATATGTTTATGCAGCATGATACTTGTGGATATGTATAGAAGAATTGTACATGTTTAACATATATTGGATTACTTGCTGCCTAGGAGAGGCGGTGGGGGAAAGGAAGGGAAAAAACTGGGAACATAAGGTTTTACAAGGGTGAATATTGAAAACTATCTGTGCATATGTTTTGAAAACAAAAGTTTAAAAAAGAAAGAGATGTTAAGGGCACATAAATATTTTCTTTAAGCACTTTAAAAATTGTCATTTAAAGATGATTATTAGACTTATTCTATTTAGCCCTTGGTTGCAGCTAGGTGCATAGTGGAGAGAGCGTAGGGCCTAGAGTTAGGAAGACTCATCTCCCTGAGTTCAAATATAACAAGACACTTAAATGTATTTGCCTTAATTTTCTCATCTGTAAAATGAACTAGAGAAGGAAATGGCAAACCATTCCAGTATCTTTACTAAAAACAAAAACAAAACACAACAAAAGCTCCAAATAGGGTCACTGAGAATTATATTTCACTGAAGCAACTTAACAATAACAAAAATTCTTGCCCTTGGGGGCAGAACATGATTAACAGGTAGAAATTGTAAAGAGGCAGATTTAGGTTTGATGTAAGCAAAACAATATCTAACAATCAGAGCTATTTCAAAGTAGATTGGACTATCTGATTTTCCACAATCACATATGTAGACTTGTAAATAGTTTTGTATCAGGCTTTGAATATAAACATAAATCAGGCCTACAATTCAGTAGTTGTGAGAGAGCAGGCTGGGTTGCATTTAGAAAATTTCAGAATGCTTTGATGAGTTTCAAGCATTCTCTGCTGCAAAGGCCTATCTTTAAAAAAAAAAACAAAATGAATATTCTCCTGGTAGTTCTGTATTGTTGAAAAATCTTTAAATAACACAATCTCTAAGGAATCCAAACTATCAGTGACCCATAAGGCAGTGGAGCAACAAGGTAATTGCAGCATATTTCTTTTTCTCTCTTTTTTTTTACTTAAGAGTATTTTATTTTTCCAATGACATGTAGAGATAGTTTTCAACATTCATTTTTATAAGATTTTGAATTCCAAATTTTTCTCTCCTTTCTCCTTCCCCTAATATAAGTTATAAGTCTATTTTGGTATCAGTCATGTTGGAAAAGAAAAATCAGAACAAAAGGGAAAAACTATGAGAGAAAAGCAAACCCAAAAAAGGGTAAAAATAATTGCTTCAATCTGCATTCAGTTTCCATAGTTCTTTCTCTGAGTATAGATGGAATTTTCCATTGAAAGTCTATTGGAATTGTCTCAGATCACTATATTGCTGAGAAAAACTAAATCTATCATAGTTGATCATTACACAATCTGGCTGTTACTGTGTACAGTGTTCTCCTAGTTCATTGTAGCATAATGACATATGCATTAAAAAAAATAGCAGGGTGGAAATATAGATCTCTGAAAAGGTAGGCTGGTCATGTAAAGAGAGTAAAATATAATAGCTAGACCAGGTGATCTACTGGTACCCACAAATGAAAAGAAACCTAGAAGATGTTCTCTAAAATTCTGGGAGAATTTATGAAAGTACATGGATATGGATTGCACAGGATGAGAAGGCATGGAGAGGTTGTAATCCATACTGATGGAGGGAGTTTCTACTGAGGAAGAGGGAAAAGAAAGTAATCCACATATAGTCCCAAGTACTCTGGCACTCTGTTAAGTGCTTTACAAATATTTCATTTGATTCCCTCAACAATCCTGTAATGTAGGTGCTATTATTATTTCCATTTTACACTTGAGGAAAACTGAGGTAAACAAATAAAATTACTTGGCTAAACTCCCGGAGTTAGATTGTTACAACTTGTATCCCTTAAAGTTAATTTTAAGTCTAAAACTTAAAGTCGGTGACACCAGAATGAGGCAATGGGATTGAATCTCTTCCTCCAGGAGCTTCCACACATACCATATGCTTTACTGAGTTGTTGAAAATACTCAAATCCCAGCTGCCCCAAAGCAAACCAATGAGCCTTGTAAGTCAGCCTGAGAAATGGGCTGAGGGGTATATATGCACACTAACCATCATCTTCATAACTTGTATAGGGGCCTTACAGTCCCCAAAGGGCATGGAGACTTCACCAAACAGTATTTGTTAAGCCAGCACATGACACCATTCGGGTCATTTTCCAGAAAATATTCAGGATCTTTGGGGAGGAACTTGCCAAGCAAGACATTCAATTCTAAGTGGCAGATGGCCTGGCCTGCTTTGGAAAGGTTGTCCTCCTCTTGACTTAAATGGGAGATAAAATTTCCCATTTAAATTCCCAGGCAGAATTTCCAAAAACTTAGACCACAAGCGTTCCCTTCTGTTCTTGGAGAAAAAAACACCACAAATTTCTCTATGGATCACTGGATGAAGATCTGACAGCTCTATGAACAAGAGTTCTGACCCAAAGGGAGAGTACTTCCAAAAGTAACATTATAATGGATGATTAGGAAACTGAATGTATGGAGGTCAAGGGTAAGCTGAGTACACTCTATTCTAAATTCTGTACTCCATTTAAATATTACTTTAGGGAAAATGATTTTGTCATGGACTTTTTTGGATTCAGAGATTCATTAATGTCCTCTTTACCTAACTGAGAGATTCAATGATAAACAGGAAATTACTGGATATCAAGCCAGAGGACCTGAGTTCAAATCCTGCCTCTGCCATTTATCACCTGTATGATCTTAGGCAAATCATTCAATTTCACTGGACCTCAGTTTCCACATCCTCAAAATGAGACGATTGGACTAAATGACCTACCTCTAAGGTTCCCTATAAATCCATGATCCTATGATCCCTTTGAGCTCTACACATTTAAATCCTATGAATTATCAAGATCAAGACCACCAACAGGAAAACTAACTTAATAAAAGTAGCTTACACACAATCCTTTTTTTTAATTTTTCAAAGCTTTTAATTTTCAAACCATGGGCATAGATGATTTTTAACATTCAGCCCTACAAAATCTTGTGTTCCAAATTTTTTCCCTTCCTTCCCTTCACCTCCCCTAGATGGCAAGTAATCCAATATATGTTAAACATGGGCTATACATATTTCCTATGTATACATATACATATTTTTCTATACATATTTCCACAATTATCATGCTGCATAAGAAAAATCAGATCAAAAAAGAAAAAAATGAGAAAGAAGAGAAATGCAAGCAAACAACAAAAAAAGTGAAACTGCTATGTTGAGATCCACATTCAGATCCCATAGTCCTTTCTCTGGGTGCAGATGGCCCTCCCCATCACAAGACCATTGGAACTGTCCTGAATCACCTCGTTGCTGAAAAAAGCCACATCTATCAGACTGGATCATTGTATAATCTTGCTGTTGCCACTTACACACATTCCTAAGCACTTTAAAGTTTGCATAGCACTGTCTTTCCAACAACTGTGCGAAACAGACAGTACAGGTCATATCAGCTTCATTTCAGAGATAAGGAAACTGAGAAGTGACATTCACAATTTATATAAATGCAAAAAAATTAAGAAAAAGCAGGAATTGAGGCTACATATTTCTGACCCCAAGTTCCATACTCTCTTGGCTGTGCCATATAGACGTAGAAATCTGGGGAGAAGGTAAAGTACTGGCAAGGGTTCGTTCCTAAGCCTTTGGAACAAGGACTAAGCCAGGAGAGAGCTTGGCTTTGAGACTGTAATAAGGGGACCTGTTTTTTCCTTTGCTTGTCACCCAGAAAGGTATCTGTAGTGGCTGAGGTTGCTGACGCTGTATCCATCATGTCTGACAACTTTGGAGTCTAGTCTGAGTCTGTCATGTCCCATAATGTCAGCCCCACTGAGTTACCTATCAAGGAGGACATGACTAATACCTTCTGGTGTGATGCATCAAATGGGGAATTCACAAAATTAAAGAGGAGTTAAAGCTAGCCTGTCTCCCCCATCCCTGGAAACAGAAAGCAGTAGACTTCTGAATAACATTATGATTAAGTCAATCAAGACCCTGCTGTTGCCATGGAGATTCCTAGCCCAGCAGGTTCCCACTTGTGTCCCTCAGTCATGGAATCCTCCATTGCTCTCAGCCCAGCTCATGCTGAAACTATTATCTTTTGTGGCTTTTTAATTTTCTCATAGGTTCCTATGTAGATAAGCCAGACTTTGTATAATTTTTTTCACTAATCTGCTACCAATTCATTTCTTCTATGAGCTACCCAAATATACTATAGTCATTTATAAAGCATATTCCCTGTACCCACGCCTTTATGAGATATAAGTGTGACTTTACATAAGATTGCCAAAGTGGAAAAAGATGTGGTCTAAAAGTCAGGAGATCCTGGGCTAGATACATACTGGCTCTGTGATCTTGAGCAAATAATAATAACAGCTAGTATTATTGTAGGGCTTTAAATTTTGTAAAGCAATTTAAAAGTATCAACTCAAAACAGCCCAGAGAGGGAGGAATTGTTATCATCCTTGTTTTACAGATGAGGAAACTGAGGCAGAAAGAAGCTAAGGGGCTTATTTAGGGTCACACAGCTAGTAAGTATCTGAACTTGGATTTGAACTCAGGTCTTCCTGATCCCAGATTTGTATTCTATCCATTGAGCTATCTAGCTGCTACACCTAACTCCTCAGTGTCTCCAAGTGACTTTTTAAAAGTGTTGAAAATAACATGCTGACTAATATTGGTGGGAGTTTCCATATTTGGGAAGCCAAGAAGTGGAGATAAAAAGAGAGAATTCTCAGCATGGGGCACAACCACTAAAAATGATTAGAGTCAAGAGATGGACTATAAAATGTGAGAAACAGGAAGATTAGTGTGACTGGGTTGCAGGGTATTTGAAAGCATAAGAAGACTGCAAAGGGTAAAGGCAGGTTTAGAGCCCTAATATGAAAGCTTTTTTATCTATTTGAAGTATTTCTACCTCAGTAATTTGTTTCTCAAAATCACCTAGTGAAGTATGTAGAAAAAAAATATTATTCCCATTTTATAGATGGAGAAATTAAAATAGGGAGAGATTAGACTACATGATTCTTGAAGGCATAGAACATTTCACTTTTTATTTGTAATCCTAGAGCCCAGCACTATGCCTGGCAACAAATGAACTTTAAAAAATACTTTGTTATTGTTGTTTACTTCTTGGCTGTGTGACCTGGACAAATCATTTAACTCCATTTGCCTCAGTTTGCTCAGCTGTAAAATGAGCTAGAGAAGGAAATGGCAAACCCCTCCAGTACCTTTCCCAAGAAAACCCAAATGAGGAGAAGAAGAGAAGGAGGAAGGGAAAGAAAGAGGGAGGGAGAGGGAGGGAGAGATAAAAAGAGAAGAGAGAGAGAGAGAGAAGAAGAAGAAGAAGAAGAAGAAGAAGAAGAAGAAGAAGAAGAAGAAGAAGAAGAAGAAGAAGAAGAAGAAGAAGAAGAAGAAGAAGAAGAAGAAAGAAGAGAGAGAGAGAAAGTGTCAGTTTTTGATGTGGCTAATTTCAACAAAAAGGTTGAAATTAATTGGAAACAATACAGAGAGGAATTATGTTCTGAGAATTACCTTGGAAAAACTAATGTCAATATTAATCAGTAAGAAAAACCTAATCAATCAAATGTATTAAGTGTCTGGGGATACAAAAGAAGATTCTTTCTGCCCCATTGTAGCTGTGTGATTTTAAATAGGCAACTTGTCTTCTCTGAGTCTGACTTTGTACAACAAGATGGTTCAGACTACAAGATCTGCAGGGTGCCTTCTGATGCTAATCTTCCATGGAGTTGTGATGATTTGCCAAACCTAAGATGGCTATTAGCTGCTTTTCTCCTCTTGACTCATATCTTTTCAATATTCTCTGACCCTGGGACTCTTCTGTCCCTCTGATTGAATTGCTCCTTAATTTCCAGCCATCTCATCATCTCCCACCTGTCTGTGGGTCATCATGATTCTTCCCTTCCTATTCAAGGTACCTTCTCTTCCATCCCATCCCACTTTCAGGTTCTTTTTGTGTGTTGTTTTTTCCCATGAGCTTGTGAGCCCTTTGGGGATAAGGAATTCTTTTGCTTTTCTTTGTATTCCCTTAACATAGCATAGTGTCTAGCACATAATAGGTTCTTAATAACTTTTTTAAAAATTATTTATTTTATTCTGAACCTAAGAAATAAGGTGACCTAGAGGACTTGCTTGAGTAAAACCTGGGTCAGCAGCAGGGCTTCTGAAGGAAATATGTCTCTTATTCTGAATAACCATTGACAATAAAGGCTAACATAAGCTTTCCCTCAGAATAGTGGGGACAGTTCTACACACTGGGGAATGGAATGCTGGGAAAATAATTTAAGGAACCTGAGCTCGAGGGTATAGTTTCTCTAAGGCTGGTGTGATAATACAAAGTCATCTTGTCCAGGCTAGTGGTGAGGGAGGCTGACAGCTATCCTGAAAAGTAGAGAGAAAGAAGCAGCAAAGAAAGGATGTTTTCTGTTTTACAAGCAAAGATTGGGGCTGTCTTCTTTGTCCAGCCTCTCTTACCTCCTGCTTTCTGTACCTCTCCCAGATCCCTTTATGTCCAACTCCTCACAAGGATGTTCAAGGCTAAGACTCCCTCTGGAGCTCCTCGCCAGCTAGCCATTGATATCTGTACCAACCTGTTATATTCTGACTTGAGCTCTGTTGAAATCTGGCTGGCTCTATTGAATTCTACAAAGGGCAAAAGCTTTTCACACTCACAGCCAAACAGGTATATAAATAAATCAATACCTGAGCAAACACTGCATTCATACATACTTAACGGTGGACCCGCAGAGGCTTAAGCCCAACATTTTGGCCCCATACTGTGGCAGGTCAATATTATGAGCCAATTAAGAAGGAAAAGAAGTTTTTATCACTCTCCTTTATTGAGGTGACAGATGTCTTTCAGCTCACAGAATAGTTCTAAAGTCATGGTAAATTACAGGCATGCCTTGCTTTACAATGGCAACTGTGTTCCTGAAAAATAAGGAAATAAATTCTTATCGACTTCAAGAGATATTTCATTCCTGTGAATGAGCTGTTCACTAACCGGGGTCTCAACCACTCTATTAACATGGTAGATTGATCAATTAACCAAGGAATGTTTATTAAGTCCTTATTATATGTGCCCTTTGTAAAATATTGGGGATACAAAGAAGGTGAAAATGAGATTTCACCACTAACCTGATAGTTGAGGAGAGCAGTTTGGTGACATAGTAGATAGAGCACTGGATCAGGGGTGAGGAAGACTCATCTTTCTGAATTCAAAAAGGCCTCAGACACTTACTAATTGTTTGATCTTGAGCAAGTCACTTCACCCTACTTACCTCAGTTTCCTCATCTATAAAATGAGCTGGAAAAGGAAATGGAAAACTATTTTTGCCAAGAAAACCCTGAATAGTCATATAGAGCCAGACATGACTGCAAAACAATTAACCTGACCTGAGTACTTGGCGAGGGAGTGAAAGGCAAGTGTTGAAGATGATGTTGAGGTTATAAACCTGGGTGACTGGAAATATGGAGTTACCCTTGATAGTAATAGGAAAGGGATGGGTTTGGAGGAAGGGAGAAATTTTGAACATATTTCGTTGGAGATGCCTAAGTGACAGATGGTCTTCTGAGTGTCTGTCCAGCCATCAGTACAGTAGGAAGTGGCCAGCACAGGCATCTTGCTGTCTTCCATAATGTTGCCTACCTCTCTCAAAAAGAACATCCAGACTCTAGAGATCTGTTCCCAGTGAGGAGGAGGAGAAGCATTTGCCTATGGATGAAGAAATTAATTTACTCAGTTTAGTGACTCATCAAAGACAGATTAGCTGACAAATGAGTCAATCTTTATCTCAGGACTCAATATCTAATTGGTCCCAGACTCCCAGACCATGATTTATTCACTTCAGCCAATTGTTCGGACACCAGGATACTTACCCAATGTTCAATGAATTTTTCCATCCTCTCTTCCTACCTCCCTTTTGTCCACTGAAAAATAATCAAAGAATATGAAGATTTCTTGCCTTCAGGCTTTACTCACAACCCAGACAACTGTCTAGATCAATAGTTCCCCAATTTCTCCAAGGTTTTCATAATAATACTAAGACATTTTCATTTCTAATGCTTCAGAAGTCAATAGGTACCCATAACCAGCATAAACAAAACTTGGGCAGATGGGAAGGGGAGAGAGAAGTCTTCAGTAATTTTAAGAGTTTAAAAGGTCTTGACACTAAAAAATTGAGAACCACTAACCTAGACCAAGTTTTCTTTCCTGGCTATTGCTTCCCTGATACAGTATCTCCCTACTAGACGGTTACTTCCTTGAGAGCAGAAGTAGTTCCACTTTCTAGAGTGTAGTACTGTTCCTGTCACCTGGGAAATACTTAAAAATGCTTGTTGATATATGGGACTGATTCAATGATTCATCATGGAAAGCTGAAGATGAAGTTCTTTGAACTCAGCTAAATCAGTTTTTCTACAACTGGTAAGCACGAAGTCCATCACTGAGCCTGTGATCAAAGCCTTTTCAGTTTCCTGGGACCTGCCAATTCATAAGCTTTCATTACATGGCATTCAAGATTTTAGGGTTATCTCCCTACCACAGCAAAACATCAGAGCAGGGATTAAATGAGAGAAACAATTTTTTTAAAATTTTTAAATTGTTTTAGATGCACTAGTAAACCAGGCTATCTTTAAAAATCCTTTAAAAGTTGATTTTTTTTATAAGACAATATTTATAAGACAAAATATTGCTATATATTGTATGGAATGTCTTCTCTTTGCCTTTTATTCTTTCTCGTCCTACTTTCCTGTTTGGTGACTGCTTTTTCAAATATTCTTCACTTTGCCTCCATCCCAAATACCGCAATACCTCCTCTAAAGCCTCATCAACCGACTTGCCTTTGCCCCATATCCTCCTCATGAGTTCTAGAACCATGAACCATGATCAAATCACCTCTGCCATTGTTACTGAATGAGATGTGTCAACCTATTTCATTAAGATCCTCCTTAACCTGTCTATAATTCTCTTTCCATTCTTACCATCTTCTTCTGTGGATTGTTTCCTTTTTTTGCCTCAATTCTTACCTAGCCTTAAATTACTGGATGGTTGTTGCCTCAGACAAGCTTAAAAAGCTTTAAAAAACCAAGGTTTCCCACAGTGGGCCAGCATCTGTGGTCCTGACCTATATCTAGCCAGAGTAAAGCTGATAACTTGCACAACTCCCTCTTCCTTAAATCCAATTTACTTGTGAGTCAAGACATCATCCTCCAGAAGCCATTGATCCTTTTGGAAAGAGCAACAATAACAATAATTTATCTTCTACTAAAGAATGTAAACTCCTTGAGAACAGGCACTATCTGTGTTATTTTATCTGTATCCCCAACATTTAGTACAATGCTTGACTCATAGCAAGCTTTAATTAAATGTTTTTTCATTCATTCATGTTCAGATTTCTATAGTATTCTTAAAACTGGCCCATCTGCCTGCAGGCTTGGAACTCATTGGAACCTTGTCTTTTTAACATACTTTGCAGGCTTACAAACAGCCCACCACCTTATGACTTGTAAATATATCTATACATATATATATATATATATATATATATATATATATATGATAATGTAATGCATAATCACCAAAGAACCAGTACATAAAAAAAGTTGATGAATGTTCTTTACTGAGAATGACTCATCAGTTTTCATATAGAAAAAAACTAAATCTGTAATAGTTTCTCAAAAAAAAATAGCAACTGATATTTTTATATAGTGCTTTAAGGTTTGAAAAGTGCTTTCTATTTTATCTTATCCTCACACCAACCACAAGAGGTAGACACCATAATTATTCCCATTTTACAGACTGAGAAACTGAAACTCAGAGAGAATAAGTGATTTGCTCATGGTTAGTCATTGTTAGGGCTCTCTTAATTTTAAATCCAGCAATCCTTCTAAAATATTATGCTGCATGGTTAAGAACCTTCTCTTCTAATATGTCCAGTAAAGATAAGTTTTGATTGGAGAAAAGGAATGAATAGAGCAAAAGATTCGAATGGAACACAGAGTGGGGACCAAGCCAAGAGAAAAGGGAACAAGAAAACCTGGAAAAGACAGACTGACGTTTTTACGGTTTTGCCCAGAGCAGTACATGTGCAGGCAAGGCAATGCCAATAATTGCATTGACTCTAGAGAAATCACTCTTTAAAATAAGCACACAATCACAAGCACACACTCCATATCAAAATTTGTGAGTAGATAGGAATTATTTAATTTTTATTTTTGAACTTAACAAACATCAAATAAAATGAGTATTTCCATATACAAAGCAGAAGAGAAAAAGATAATATGTGAAACTGCATATTTCTATTATGTTCAGCTGTTCCTTTTCAAAGTAAACAGTAAATTTAACATTAGTTTCTAAGCTTTACTAATTTTTCTATTTCCTTCCATTCCCTTCTGTGCATTTTAAAAATTACTTCATCACCCCTCATTTTTTTCTTTGACTGTTTTTTGGCAACCCCATCATTAACTCATATTTCCTTTCTATCTTTCCCTCACATTAGGAAAAAAACAAGAAGAAACAATACAATTTTAATAAACACACAAAATCTGATTTCTACTTGGTATATATATATATATATATACATATATATATATATATATATATATATATTATTTTTTACCTTAAGTCCATCATCTTTCTGTCAGGAGGTGGGTGAGTTTACTAATGATTTTTGTTTAATTGTGGGTATATAGGTTTTGACCAAAAAAGTTATACATACTAGCAAATAAGATGAATATATACATATATGTACCTACATATTCATGTTAGTTGTTCAGTTGTTTTTCAGTCATGTCCAACTCTTTGTGACTTCATTTGGGGTTTTTGTGGTAATGATACTGGAATGGTTTGCCATTTCTTTCTCTGGCTCATTTCCAGTTGAGGAGACTGAAGCAAACAGAAGGCTAGATGATTTACCCACAATCACACAGCTAATAAGTATCTGAGGCCAGATTTGAATTCAGGAAGATGAGCCTTTCTGACTCTAATCTGGACACTTTATCTGCTGTGCCACTTAGCTATGCAATATGAAGTGAGAGAAAGGAGGAATAGAGAGAGAAAGAAAGAGAAGGAAGGAGGGAAAGAGGGAGGGAAGGAAGGAAGGAGAGACAGAGAGAGAAAGAAAAAAATAGACATTGATGGAGAGAGACTACACAGAGACAGAGAGAGGCAGAGACTATTTTCCATCATATATACATATACTATATGCTTTGCTATGGATCTACTTCCAAAACCATCTGTATTCTTATAAAGTTCCATTGCAAGAGTGAGTGAGAGTCAGCAGGAAAAAAAAAATACTAGAATGGGTGTTAGAGGTCAGGGATTTGACTCTGATCCCTACTACTTACCCCCTTTATGATCTCCAGTAAGTCATTTAACCTCCCGGGTCCTTGGGTCCTCATCTGTGAAATTAGGGGATTGGACTAGATAATTGATTAGATAGTCTTTAGGGTCCCTTCCAGTTCTCAATCTATAATCCTGTGTTTAACCTTGAATTTTTTTTAGTTAATCCTTATAGTTGTAGTCAATACAATTCTTGTTCTGATTCTGCTGAACTTGTTTTGCATCACTTCATATAAGCCTTTCTACTCTTTGTTTTCTTCTTCTTTGTTGTTCTTTAAAGCACCGTAATTTTCCAGTAAATCTTCCCCTTTTCTGTCTTGATCCCAGAAGCACCTTTTGAAATAAGAATCATGTCTTTAGGACTAATCTGCTGGATGTCCAATAGCATGTCTGAAACAGAACTCGTCATTCCCTCCCCCCAATCCCTTCTGCCCTCTTATGTTCCCTATCAATTCCTCCTGGTCTATCAGGCTCACAACTTAGGGGTCTTCCTCAATTCCTCACCAATTCTCACCTCCAAAATGAGATTTTTAACAAAGCCTATTGATTTCACCTTCACAATGTCTCATCAGTACCCTCTTCTTTCTGTGGATACCGCCACCACTCTTATGCAACTTTTTTCTGAACTACTGCAGTATCCTGCTGGTAGATCTGCTTCAAGTCTTTCCTTATTCAAATCTAATTTCCATTCAGTCACCAAAGTAATTCTAGTAAAACCAGCTCCAATCATATCATCCTCCTAATTCAACAAACTCCAGTGACTCCCTATCACTTCTAGGATTAAATTAAAACCTTCTGTTTTGTTATTCAGTGCATTTCCACCCCTAGACCTTTCTACCTTTCCAATCTTCTTATATATTTCTCACTGCCATCTATTCTTTGACTCAGTGACACTGACTTCCTTGCTGTTCCACAAATAAGACACTCCAAGTATCTCAGCTCCAAGTATTTTCTCTGCCTATCCCCCATGTCTGGAATACTCTTGCTCTTCATCTCTACATACTGGCTTCCCCTAAATCCCATTTAAATTCCATCTTTTATACAAAGCTCTAACTCCTTTTCATTGTATTGCCTTCCCTTTATTAATTATTTCCTATTTATCCTGCATATAGCTTGCTTTTTTTAAGCTATATTCTCCATTATATTATAAGCTCTGGGAAAGCAAGGTCTTGTTCTTGCTTAGCACAAAGGCTGGTATATGATAGGTACTTAACAAATGTTTATTTATTGATTGATTTATTGATTAACCAATATTGGTAACAAAATCTTTACCCTACCTGTACTCCCTTTGATCTTTCCATTACTTGCTTAAAAACATCAATCCTGTATCAAATCTTGGATTGTTTGTTTATCCCTCATTTTTGAAGAAGTCTGTGACATCGGGGAGGTAATACCATGACATGTAAGTGAATTAGATGTAAGTGAGGTAGGTTGTGCAAGGTCACCTGCCTCACTTTCCCTCCAGAGATATCTGGGTCCAGTGGCCAGATGTAGATCGGGATGAGTGGAGATGGCCCTGGATTGGCTAAAGGGAGAGTAAATCCCATTCTGTTGCTGTGAATTTCAGGATGTTAGTATTATAGATGACAGACAACACATACCTGCCCCGGGAAGTAGCATCCTACATAAATGTTTATTGATCATGATGAACTTAGAGGTCGCTGGCAGGCAGCCACCTGCATTGGAAAAAATCCCAGCCTGACAAACAAGAGACCTGCATTATTTTGCCAGAGTCACCATTTGCTTGCTGTGTGGCCTTGGGCAAATAATTTCAACCTTTCTGATCCTCAGTATTCTTATGTGAAAAAAGGACATGATAATGCTGCAAATTTACAGGGTTGTTATGAGGAAAGTGCTTTTTAAACCTTGAGGTGCTTTAGAAATTTAAGTTAGTTTTATCATCCTTTTGAGGATGTAGGCAATAAGCAGTAACCAAATATATTCTGCTTGCGCATACCCAGGGGATTATGCAGGGTAGGGAGAAAAAGGAAGGAAGAAATACCTGTTTTGACTCTGCCTGAGCTCTCTGGGTTTTCCTGGATTACAAGAAAAAAGCAAGGCACTGTCCTCTGATTACCCATACCTGTGGGAAACCAATTTAAATATGGAATGGATTGTTTTTGGAAAGGAGCCAGTTGCATAAGCCCATGCCAGAAATTTCCTAAATTGCCTCAAGAGTATAATGTATTTTCAGCTCTCACGGATCCCCAGTGCCAAATGGCCTGTCGACTATCTGCCAAAGACCTCAAAAGTTTAAGACTAAGTACATTTTCAATTATACAATAGTATCCTCTGATTACCTTATTATTAAGTCACCTACATAAAGTCCATTTCTGATTCAAATTCTATAGCTTCGCATTCAAAATTCTTGGCACCTTAGCCTCAACTTAACTTTCCAACTTTATCTCCCATCACTGTCTCCCTCAATCCAAATTGACTTTTCCTGCCAGGTCAGTGTCCTCATTGTTTCTTGGCTATGTCTTCTTCATTTATGATACTCCTAACTCTTTGCTCATGATGTTCTCCCAACCCTCTTACAATTAATCATATCCAATTTACTGAATGTTTAGTGCATGAAAACCCTGTAGCAGGTACCAATAATGGATAAAATAGAAAAATAATTTATAGCCCCTGATCTCAAGGAACTTCTAATTTTGTTTAGAAAATCATCTACTATGATGTTTCAACCAAGTCATCCTTTCCTGTTAGTCTTGTTTCCCTGCCTAAATCATGAGCTCTGGGTTGAATTTCAGAGTTGGAAGACCTCAGAGATCATCTATTATTGCTGTTCAGTCATTTTTCAATCCTGTCTGATCTTTCATGATCCCATTTGGGGACTTCTTGTTAAAGGTATTGGAGTGGTTTTCCATTTCCTTCTCTAGTGGATCCATTTGTCAGGCAATCCAAAGTTAAGTGACTTACCTAGGGTGACACAGCTCGGAAGGGTCTGAGGATGAATTTGAACTTGGGTCTTCCTGATTCCAGGCCCAATGCTCTATTTACTAAGCCACCAGCTGCCTCTAGAGATTATCTATGTACCTGAATGAGATTCCCTTTTCTAACATCGTTGATAAGGCTTCATTCAGCTTCTACTTGATCTCCAGTGAGGAGGAACCTATTACCCAACCCATCCACCCCATTAGCTTGACTGTGCATCCTACATTGGGACATTACTGATTGTTAAGAATTTACTTAATTCTTGGACCAAATAAAGCAAATCTAATGATTTCCTCTCAAATAACTCAAAGACAATGATCATATCTGCCCTGTTCTACTCCATCCCTTCAGTCAAATCTTTTCTAAACAAAATATTCTGAGTTCTTCCAGTGTCATGCTATTCAAACTATTCATCATCTTGGTCATCCTTTTTTGGAATGCATACTTTTTGGAATGTTTTTCTTTGCCTTTACTAAAATATGACTTCTCCAATGCTGTAGATGTATTTGAGCAGGGTAGAGCATTGGGGCACTATTACCTCCTTCTCCTGTTTCTCTTCTCTCCTCCCTTCCTGTTCTCTCCTATCTTATCTTGCCTTTTATCTTCTCTTTTCTTTTCTTTTCTCTCTTATCCATCTAGAGTTTAGTGTTGGATCCACTTCTGGAATAAATATAAAGGGAATGAGAAAACATGCTACGTAAGGATTATTAGAGTACCTAGAATTAAAGTGAGAAGATTTAGAAGGATGTTATAGCAACTTCAAGTATCTAAAGGTCTATGAAATTAAAGAGGAATTAGATTTGATCTGCTTGACCTTAAGGTAGACTAAGATGTAATGGACTGAAGTTACAGACAGGCAGATTTCAGCTAAATATAAGGAAAAAATTTTCTAATAATCAGAACCATCAAAAGCAGAATAGACTACTTCTGGAGACAGTGAGTTTCCAATCACTAAAATATTCAAATAGAGGCTAGATGGCCATGGGTCAGGAATACTCTAGAGGGGAATCGTGTTCAGGATGGATTGGGCTAAATGACCTCTGAGATCCCTTTCAACTCTGACCTGATTATATAATAACTTGACTTCTCATATTGAGAGAAAGCTACCTTTCTATATGTCTCCTAGGGAAATGAGAAGATATAAGATATAGTCTATAGTCATTTAATTGTTTCTTACAATTCTTACAAACCTAGCATTCTGTGGGTAAAAGATGCATTTAATACCATACACCAACTATGCCAAATTATTCAATCCTCTGTAGGACCAGAAGAAGTCCCATGGGGCGCTTAACCTAAACAAGCATAAGAGAAAGGAGTGTGTCCTTTGGAACAGGTTATGCATCTAAGTCAGGAATTAAAAACTCAGGAAGTAATTGGGCTCCTCATCTGCTGCCAATAGAATTAAATCAACATAATTGATTTAATCTCCAAAAACTGAGAAGCATCCACAGGAAAACTGCCCATGAGCAGCTCAGCAGGAGTGATAATTGGCATATTAAATGAAAACAAAGAGAAGACTAAAGGTGGAATTCTTCCAATCAATCTAAGCTTACTGCAGTACTTGGAGCACCACAGAAAGGGCCTGAGATGTGTTGCAAAGGAAAAAAGGAGGGGAAGAAAAAGAGGGAGCAAAGGAACTAACAATAGAGGGGATTATATTTATTTCTGGGTTAGTGAATTCAATTCAACAACAGTCATAATTTGTCAGTTACATAATAATGATCCCTCTGCAGGTCTAACATAGGGCTTTGCACACAGTAGGGGCTAAATGAATATTTGTTGAAATGAATTTTTGACAGAAAAATCAAGAAAAAGAAATAGACCAGAAGAGTGACTGAGACACAGGAACAGACAGATAGAGGAACAAAATTTAAAAAAAAGGCACACTGGGAAAAATACAAATATAGAAAGAGAGATGGAAGGAGATACAAGACAAAAATGGGAGAGAGGAAAAGACAGAGAAAGAGGCAGAGAGGGAAATAGAAAGACACAATCAGAGACAGAAATGGGAGGAGAGGAACATAAACAGATAGAGGACAGAGAGAAAGGGAAAGAATTTCTGAGAAATGGAGAAATGGGAAAGAGAGAGAGAGAGAGAGAGAGAGAGAGAGAGAGAGAGAGAGAGAGAGAGAGAGAGAGAGAGAGAGAATAAGACAGAAGCAGATGTACTATGCTACATTTGCATTCAGAAAGCCTTGACTTCAAACCTTGCCTTAGACACTAGCTGTGTAACTCTGGGTAAGCCAGTTAACCTCTCTGTGTTTCAGTTTCTTCATTTTTGAAATGAGGGAGTCAGATTTCCAGTTCTTAATCCAAGATCCTTTCATGCGTATGAGTTAGAATAAGAGTCCAAAAAATCACTGGTTAAAAAAAGGAAATAAAAACTGAAGGGCAAATGAATGAATGAGTTTGATGTCCTTCTCCAAGGATTCTCAACCCTTTCTTTACCCAAAGGCGCTTGTTTGGAAGCACCTGTGATACAGAGGAGAGAGCACTCCATTAGGTTTTAAGAAACCTGGGTTCATAGCCAAATTCTACCCTGTATGTGACTGTTGAGCCAAACCTTTTCCCTCTCCAGGCCTTGTTTCAGGGAAATACAAAATAGAACAACTGACAAGAATTTTAAGTCACGTTTTCAAATTCTCTCATTTTGACACTTGAGGAAATTGAGGTCAAGTGAGAGCACATGATTGTCACACATTGAACTAATGGCAAGATCAGGCCTGGGACTCAGACCTCCAGGTTCCTAAGCCCAGAGCTATTTCATCTTTAGCACAGTTATTCTAGACATCTCCCTAAATACTATTCTTGCTGCTCCAGCTCTGGTTCCTATGGGGAATCTTAAAGTCATTTTTCATCCTGGACTCAAGGAAACCTCTGTTTATTGAATTACTGCAGCCCTGGGTGGCTGCTATTCTAGGCTATAGTTTCAGAACAATTACTTTCCTGTACTTTTTGGCCTCCCCAGCAATCTGTAAAAACTGTTTGAGGTGACAGCACACAGGTGATGTGGTGGGAGGTTCTTAGGAAAGTCATTGAGATTAGAAAAATAAACCCAGCAGCCTCAGTCCTGAGAATAGACTCCCTACCCACACCCAACAACTTAAGGTCATTTGAGTTTTTTCCCATTTGTTTCCCAGTACCAGCTCTCCTCAACTTGAGTGACTACCCTGGACTTCACCAGTGCTTTGTTCTGCTAACAGAGCTGCTCCATCCATTTGCCAGAACACCCTGAATCCAAAAGGAACAGCATGATCCGAAAGGACTATTCAGCTGCTGATGTCACCGATGACTTTAGACTGTAGGAAAGAGCATAGGATTTCAAGGCAGGAGGGCCTTCATCAATCAATTAGTCTAAACCCCTCAATTGATGGAGGAGGAAATTGTGATATAGGGATTGTAAGTGACTCAGGTAATAAGTAGCAGAGCCAGGATTTAAAGCCAGGCTTTTAGATTCCTTTCCATTATACCAAGTTGATTCACAGAATGTCAGCCTTAGAAATCAGCTAATCTATTCTTCATTCCCTAAATCTGTACACATGATAAAAATAAGATTCTGAGAGTAGAAGTGAAGATTATACAGTTTGTTAATGGCAGACTGGAGAGAAGGATTTGAGTTTTTACTCCAAACCCAGTGCTCTTTTATTTGTTATTTTTATAACAACAGTTAAGATTGTTCTTTTTCCTTTTAAATATTTTATTAATTTGTTAAATTATCAAGCATTTAGTTTCTTCTCTTCTCCCCTCTCTCATTTTAAAAACAACCAAAAAATCCTTATAACAAATAATCATAATCATACAAAATACATTCTCACATTATCCATGTTCAAAAATGTCTCATTCTGCACCTTTCTGTCAAGAGGTGGTTGCATTCTTCATCATTAGTCCTCTGAAATCATGACTGATCATTGCATTGGTCAGAGGTCCTAAGAATTCAAAATTGAGCATCTTCATTGTGCTGCTATTATATAAATTTTTCTACTCAGTCTGCATCTGTTCATACAAGTCTTCCCAGGTTTCCATGAAACCATTCTCTTAGTACTTCTTGTGGCACAATAGTATTCCAATATAATCATATACCACAATTTGTTCAGCCATTCTCCAATTCACAGGTGTTTCCTTAGTTTCTAAACCTGGTCACAAAAAAAAATTGCAACAAATATTTTTGTACTTAGGGATCCTTTTCTTTGAACAATTTGGTGGGGATAGGACTAACAATGGTATAAAATGCATATACCCAATGCTTTTTCCACTATATCAATGATTCTTACTCATTCTCCCAAATTTCAGATCTGCTTAGAGGCAAGAAGATATACAAAAAATGAACTTAGAAGATTCTTTCTCTTCCTGGAGTTTTATGAGCTGTTCTAATTACTTAAAAGCATTGATGGGGATAAGAGATCACTGAAGATTCTGTAGAATAATCAAATGTTTAAGTAGGGTGATTATTACTAGAACTAGAAAAAAAACAAAATTGACTGTAGCACCCTATCTGGGTTACCTTTTCCCCAACTTTCAGTGGCTTGTGTCTTCCAATCTATGTTTACTTCAGACTCAAGATATTCTTGGTTTGCCATTTAAAACCTATAAGGAAAGACATATAAAGATAGTACATTTGCCTTTAGTTGTCTGCAGTTTTCAGAATTAACTTAAAGGAATTGATTGAAATGGTGCAGCATAAACAGTAACAACAGAACAGTCTTTCAGTAAACTTGGACAGTATTTTCCCACAAATACACAAATCATTAGTAGGAAGAGTGAACATACACATAGACTTGGAGTCCTTGCAGAGGCATGGACCCAACAAATTCAAATGACCAAGGTAAGTCACTTTAGGGTGCCACTGTCTTCTTTCTTTCTTTTTCTTATGGTGGACACATAAGGGTGCTACATGGAAGGCTGGTTGCTCCACTGAGGTCTTTGAGCTTACAACTCTCCACAGATAAACTCGACTACATTCTCAGGGTGTGTTTTCAGCTGTACTCAGTGTTTCCTATCTTAAAGTGGTGATTTGCTACACAATCCATCCCCTGATCCTGCTGAATTTTGTAAAAAATACAAGGAGAAAAGGTAAAGTGATTCTCTCTCTCACAAAGTAGTATTCTTCCATGATTGGCTCTATCATCAACTTCTAGAGATGACTGATTCCTCAGAATTTCTTCTAGATTTTCAAAGGCCACCAAGGACTGTAGCTAATCCTTTAGCCATTCAATAATTAGCCACTCTATAATTCCATCAAATTAACTGAGAATACTCTTCACACCTCATAAAGGGCTACACTAGCCAAAATTTGAAAGGGGAACACCCTTTACATTGTACATGCAGACTTCTTTGAAGTTTTTAAGCCCTTAAATACATCTTGTTGTCTCTTTTATCTGCAGCATACATCCTATAATTTAATCAAGGTGGTTATTAAGACTCAACTGATCAAGGGTTTTCTGACTAATTCCCCAGTACATGAAAAAAAGAGTGAAATTAAATAACTCCAATCTGATCTATTTAACCAAGTTATTGAAACCAGCATATAGGAAATAGAAGAAAGTACATCGACATTAATTTCAATGACATGGGTGCCTAGCCAATATAGTGTTAGGAGACCAAAAGAGCTAAACACTGCTTTCCTCACCAAATGTTGACTTGGCTACCAAGAAGAGGGATAGATATGGCAGCCAAAGGTAACTTTGGTTTAGAATATTTTTTAAAAAATAAAGGATGATGAGATATAATCACAGTCTCCTCATAAAATAGTAAGAAGTAATGAAAGAGAAAGCAAATTTTTTTTTTAAAGTTTAGGGGTAGACCAAACTAAGCAGAGTCATGATGAGGGAATTTATGGATGAAACAGAAAGACAACAGACAGAAGATTGGAATAGATCTGTAAATTTTTAATAATAAACCCTTCTCACTATCATGGAGAATGTAACTATCTCACTGGGATTCTAACGCCAAAGTCAATATTATGGAAGAATAAAAAGGATATTGAAGAAAATGTGTGTGTATGTGTGCTAAACACTGAGGATACAAAAAAAAGACAAAAAGAAAGGCAATTCCTATCCTCAAAGAGCTTACATTTTAATAGGACAGGTAACATATAAAAGGAAGCTGAAAAGGATCTTGGGTGGGAGAAGAGGGTACCTGCAAAGGCATGGTGGCAAATTTGAGAGTCAGAAGCATGGTTAATAGGGAGATGAATCATGGCTGGCATAGAAGAGGGGTGTTCCAGAGTGAAAAGGCAACTGAATCATGGCATCAAAGTCTGGGAAAAGTCAGAAGCATAGATAGGTAAGGAAATAAAGTGTTTATGTGCATGTGTGTGCATGCATATGTACATGTATAACATATATGTGTGTGTTTCTTAAATACAGCATGTATTTAAGAATACAACAAGAAGACATATAAAGAGCCCAGAATTAAACAAGGCAACAATCAGACTGGATGGATTTTAGGGAAATGACCAAATATTTTTAATGACCCCTAGTTTCTCCCTGAACCAAATATCAATATTCTTCTAGTAATATTGTATACATGTCATAGAACATTGTAGATTCCAAAGAATTATACCTGAAGATCACTCAAAAGGAAATAAAGAGGTATGTGGCAGGTGAAAACAGAGTACAACACATATATACATACATAATAATGATGTAAAGAATGTCATTTGATAAATATATCATTAAAAAAGAAAATGTTTTAATTAGTCAAAAAACATTTATTAAGGGGTTACTATGTGTCAGGCACTGTGATAAGTACTGGGAACAAAAAAAAAAAAAGGCAAAAAACCCATCGCTCCTGTCCCCAAGGTGAGTAGTCTAATGAGGAAGTCAACATGTAAATATTTATGTACATACAAAATAAATAGAGTGTGGGAAGGTAGTCTGAAAGAAGAAGTCATTAGATTATTCACATAATAAGAATAAGAGATGACTAACTGATCATGGACAGGAGAAGCTCCATAGGTATTCTTATGATGTTGACAAAACATGAGGAGGTCTTTAGCACATTGGGTGCTCCTTACATGAAAAATTTATGGGAATAGGTGAATAAAGTTTCCATGGAACAGTAAGAAATGGATGTTTTGGAATCAACAAATGTGGGAATACCCACATTGATAAAATTATAAATCCTTGAGTAAATCATTTTTATGCTTTTTAGGTAAAAGATGGCACTCTATAGCACTATAAGAACACTGGGTTTTGGAACAGAACTATCTTTTTCAGTGTCTCAGCTCTGCTACTATCTGAATGGTCGCAAGTAAGTTACTTACTTCAGAGTCCCAGTTTCAAAGTTTGGACTAATTGTTATAGTTCTTTCTAGCTTTAAGTCCTATGATCTGCAAATAATAACCAATACTTATATAGTACTTGGAGATTTGCCAAGTGCTATATCTACATTGCCTCATTTTATCCTCAAATGGAGCCCTATAAGGTAGGTCCTACAGATATTATCTTTATTTTTTTTTTTGGAGTATTGGAGAAATTCATTCTTGGCTCCAAATCCACTTTCAGCAGTGTTCTTAATGCCTATCATTCTAGGCCATGAAGCAACCATGCTATGGATGAACCATATTGTTCGTTTCCCCCAACCCCATCCATAAAGTGGAATATTTCACCACCTCCTGCAGTCTTCTTTGGCCTTCTTTTGTCAGCCTCATTCATGTTTTCCCTCTTGCCTAATTGCCGACTTGACTCTCTCAGCTTCTTTCCTGTTTCTGTTCTTGGGAGCTAAGCAAACTCATCCCCACTCCAGCTGAAGGTGAAACCGGGTGTAGGTAAGTCTACACTTTTATTATGAAACCAAACAAGACTCCAGATGTTTTTCTTATTATATATTAATGCATAATTTTCTGATGATAGTACTGCCAGGAATGAGGGATCTGGCAGCTGAGAGTTCAGAGGAAAGCTTATTTAGCAAACTGTAAAAAAAACAAGTTCTCTAAGTTGCTTTTCTCTATTCACATTGAGCTTAATTAAAATCAGTAGCAAAAAATATCTTACCTGGAGAAGCAAATTAATATGTACTTTATTTAGTTCACAGAGTCAGAAATGCCTATCATCTTACTTTGAATCTGCTGCAACTTTTTGACTTGTAAATTTGTTTCAGAAGCTAAGTAATTGGTTCCGTATAGTCTAATCAAAGGGTTTCTGCATAAAAGAGCACCACATAAGTTTCATTCGATGGACATAAGCTGATAACGTCATAGCTGGAGATGAGCTATGGTTTCTCTACTTTGCCCCACTGAAATAGTTTCTGAGTCTCCAAGGGAGAATTACAGAATAGCAAAGAAATATTAAAATCATGACATCCATAGCTCAAATATCTATATTGTTTACAATTTTCAAAGCACTTTTCTCATATCCAAACTATGTAATTAGGAATGCTAATAGCATTATCACCATTTTACAGATGAAGAAAGTAAGAAGTAGAGTAACTTGCCCATAGTCTTATACCTGAAGTAGCTTCCTTATCATAATTCTTTAAGGTTTATAAACTTTTTTTTTTTCACAATAACCTTCTGAGGTAGACAGTATAGGTATTTTGGGGTTATTGTTCAGTCATTTCAGTTGTGACCAACTTTTTATGATCCCATTGGGGGCTTTTCTGGTAGATTCTAGAGTGATTTGCATAAGAAACATGCGACTTACCAAAAACTCCACTGACTGACTGACGAATCCAGCAAAGATTTTATTTTATATTTTGGCAAGGGTGGATGTCTAAGCTAATAGACAGACATATCCTTGAAGTGCAATAGCACAGTCTTTTATTCTCTGTCTCACCCCTCTCCCCCAACACAACTCCCTCCCCTATTTCTCCATTAGCTGAGTACCACAGAGGTTACAACCTATCCAAAGTCCCTAATTCCCCTACATGAGCATAAGTCCCCACCTCGATCGCATTTCCCATTGTCATTTACCTTATTTGGTCATCATTTCCCATAAGTGACTCTATTGGCAATTCTTCTATAAGTTTTGTCAATCTACTCTATAGATTTTTATTTCCTTTCTCCAATTTAATTTCATTTCTCTAATTAAAAAAAAATAACTCTGTGGAAACTAAACCCTCATCCAATTCTCAGTTTGCCATTTCCTTTTCTAGTTTGTTTTACAGATGAGGAAACTGAGCAGAGTGTTAAGTACTAGGGTCACACAGCTGGTAAGTACATGAGGCTAGATTTTATTTCAGACAGGATTTATATAAGAATACTGGGCAGTTTGCTTAGATCTGCAAGATCTACTATGGATTTCTTAGACATCAAAGGATATGAACACATTTTTTTAATGCAAAGTATCCTAATGGTACTCCAAGAGAGGGAGAGATTTTGGCTGATGGACTAATGATGTTAGACCAAAATAGAAATGGGATACCATAAAAAAGGATTATATGAGTCACATATTGACTTAGAAAACCACAGATAAATATGTTCTATGTTTTATTGTATTTTTATTTATTTTGTTAAGTATTTCCCAAATGCATTTTAATCTACTTCCTTTGAAACTAGCATTGGAAAATGCTGCCAACAGTATGTTTGACTCTTCTGGACTAAAAAACACTGAATGAGAGACAGTGCAGGTTGAGGCCTTAGAATAATTAAATAAAAGAGGGCTTTGATATCTTAGTTTTATTTTTTTGTTTGTTTGTTTTTATTTTTAAACTAAAACAAAAGCATCAGAAGGATCTTCATTTCTTCATTGTTTCAGATTTTTCTGTTGGTGCTCCTAGATATTATGATTGTTTTATCCCAAGAAGACCTTTATGGATCACCCCCCTAACATTTTTGCAGGAAAATTGTTTTATATATTTATGGTAATTCTTTTTTATGAGGGCAACAAACTGGAAAATAAAGGAGTTTGGACTGACAAAAATTATGGCATACAAATATTATGTAGTATTATTATGCTGTACAAAATGATGAGTGGTTTCAGAAAAGTCTTGGAAGACTTATATGAACTGATGAAGCATGAAAATGAATAGAATTGGGAGAAAATTAATATAATGAAAATATTGTAAGTATTATAAAAACAATATTGTAAATTCAATATTGTAAAAACAAACAACTTTAAAAGGCTTAAGAACTCAAAACAATTTAATGATGAAGAATTCCAGAGGACAAAAATTTTTTGTTGCATTTTTGTTCCAGTTGGGAAAGGCAAGAAGAAGAAGAAGAAAAAAAATGCTTATTAATTTAAACTAAAAAGAAAAGCAACCTACTAATAATCACATAAAAGAGCTCAAATTACTAATAATAACATAAATTCAAGTTAAAACAAGATTTGAACTTTTACTCTGTACTCGTCAAATTAACAAATATGATTAAAGTAAAAAATAATCAGTGTGGGAGTGGCTGTGAGAAGTCAGATAGTTTAATATTTGTCACTGATACTATGAATGGTATAATTGTTCTGGAAAAACAATTTGGAATTGTGGGTGAAAACCATTAAGCTATTTATATCCAGTAATCTTACTATTGCAAATATATTTTCAAGGCTGTCAAAAATAAAAAGAAATGTCCATGTATACCAAAATTTTCTTGCAATATTTTTTTTGGTAGCAAAAACAAAAAACAAACAAACAAAAAAAAAACACCCTGGAAATAAAATGCCCATTGATTGAGAAATGGTGGAATACATTTTGATATGACTACATAATAGAAATGTTATTGTGCCATGAGAAATAGCAAGCAGTATGGCATAGAAGAAAGAGAGCTAATCTTCAAGTCAGAAATACCTAAATTCAAATTTTACCTCTGACACCTCCTGCTCGTGTGATTATGGGCAAATTATTCAATTTCTTCAATCCCAAGGCAACTCTCTAAAACCCTTAAGTTGTAGAGAAAGTACAGTTTGTACTGGTCAAATGACATAGAACCATTTGACATTGCCAAGGACTTTGATAATAAGAAATTTTTTTTCTGAGCCTTCAATCACTGTGGCTGTAACACCAGCAGTTGCCAGGCTGTATCCATAATGGCTGTCCCAGGATGTTGCTGGGGGTTACTGGGCTGAGAATATTGCCATTCCATTCACTATCTAAGAGGAGATAGTGGTCAGTGTAGTAATGGTGATTTACTTCAACCAGACTTTCTCCTTTTGGTAAATAGTTGAGAGAAGGAAGGGGGCAAGAATTAATGGATACAGAATGCTTCATAAATTGACAGATGTTTCTGTGTCAGATGGCCTTGTTTAACTGAATTACTTTATAATGGGGGTGAGGGTGGTAAAAAGTAAAAGGTACCACGAAAATTTTTAAAAGGAGTATTTACATTAAATTGACAGAAGTAAGAAATCTTTGATTCTCAAGGGTTTCAGACAGAAGTAAGGAATTCTTGACCTACAGGGGGATTTTAATGGAGTGGGATACTAAGATGTTGTAGACATTAGCTAGAGGGAATTTTAAGAAGAGAAGAGAACTCTCTTCCCTCCTTTCTGAAGTTGCAGCTGCCTTGCTCTGTTTAGTTGTACAATCTCATCACCTCTTTGCCAAGGGGCTATGCCTAGTTCTTTCTAACTTACAAGAATCTGAATTTAAATTAATTTGGTTCTAAAAGCTCTGTGACAATCCTTAAGCTACCTGAGTGCTCCCTAAGGCTTTGCAAAATTAGAAAATCATTGGTTTAAATATTCACCTTCCTCAAATTTGAGCTAACTCACTGATTGTTAAATTTTCAGTGTGAGCAGTCATGCCTCAGAAATCTGCAAATACTACAAATTACATCTTGATTTATTGTTTTGATAATTTCTAGACTTAAGAAGATAATGAAAATGTTAATAATGTAGATTAAACTTAAAAATGTATCTTTATGATCCTAACTTTTGGGATAAGAATTCATCATTTGACAAAAACTGCTGGGATAACTGGAAATTAGTATGGCAGAAATTAGGCATGGACCCACACTTAACACCATATACCAAGATAAGATCAAAATGGGTCCATGATTTAGACATAAAAAACGAGTTTATAACAAATTGGAGGAACATAGGATAGTTTATCTCTCAGACTTGTGGAGGAGGAAGAAATTTGTGACTAAAGATGAACTAGAGACCATTATTGATCACAAAATAGAAAATTTTGATTACATCAAATTAAAAAGCTTTTGTACAAACAAAACTAATGCAAACAAGATTAGAAGGGAAGCAACAAATTGGGAAAACATCTTCACAGTTAAAGCTTCTGATAAAGGCCTCATTTCCAAAATATATAGAGAACTGACTCTAATTTATAAGAAACCAAGCCATTCTCCAATTGACGAATGGTCAAAGGATATGAACAGACAATTTTCAGATGATGAAATTGAAATTATTACCACTCATATGAAAGAGTGTTCCAAATTACTATTAATCCAAGAAATGCAAATTAAGACAACTCTGAGATACCACTACACACCTTTCAGATTGGCTAAGATGACAGGAAAAAATAATGATGATTGTTGGAGGGGATGCGGGAAAACTGGGACACTGATACATTGTTGGTGGAGTTGTGAACAAATCCAACTATTCTGGAGAGCAATCTGGAATTATGCCCCAAAAGTTATCAAACTGTGCGTACCCTTTGATCCAGCAGCGTTTCTACTGGGCTTATACCCCAAGGAGATACTAAAGAAGGGAAAGGGACCTGTATTGCCAAAATGTTTGTGGCAGCCCTGTTTGTAGTGGCTAGAAACTGGAAAATGAATGGATGCCCATCAATTGGAGAATGGTTGGGTAAATTGTGGTATATGAATGTTATGGAATATTATTGTTCTGTAAGAAATGACCAGCAGGACGAATACAGAGAGGCTTGGAGAGACTTACATGAACTGATGCTAAGTGAAATGAGCAGAACCAAGAGATC
The DNA here is from genome assembly GCF_902635505.1 of Sarcophilus harrisii. NCBI lineage: Eukaryota > Metazoa > Chordata > Mammalia > Dasyuromorphia > Dasyuridae > Sarcophilus > Sarcophilus harrisii. Next base: position 463,673,216 of record NC_045427.1, on the reverse strand, counting down.
ATTATATACATCAACAACGATACTGTATGAAGATGTATTCTGATGGAAGTGGATTTCTTTGACAAAGAGACCTAATTCAGTTTCAATTGATCAATGATGGACAGAAGCAGCTACACCCAAAGAAAAAACACTGGGAAATGAATGTAAACTGTTTGCATTTTTGTTTTTCTTCCTGGGTTATTTTTACCTTCTGAATCCAATTCTCCCTGAGCAACAAAAAAACTGTTTGGATCTGCACCCATACATTGTATCTAGGATATACTATGACATATTCAACATATATAGGACTTCTTGCCATCTAGGGGAGGGGGTGGAGGGTGGGAGGGAAAAATCGGAACAGAAGTGAGTGCAAGGGATAATGTTGTAAAAAAAATTACCCTGGCATGGGTTCTGTCAATAAAAAGTTACTATAATAAAAAAAAATTTTTAAATGTATCTTTATAAACATTCCTTCCCCTATCTTCACCAGACAGTTGTTAAAAACTTACTAGGATAGCCCTCCTTATGGTCCTTTCCAATTCTAATATTGCTGGCTTTACTTTTTAAAACCACATTTGCCTGGTAAATCCTCCTAATCAAAACAGCTGGCATGGATTTTTTTTGATAATTTTAATAAGGGATCTATGAACTCCTCAGATGGGTTCTCTCTCTACACCTTCACAATTCTATCATGAGGAAACTGAGTTAGAGAGAGGTTATCCAAGGTTATACAGTTTGTGTTGAAGGCAAGATTTGAACTCAGGGTTTCCTGATTCTAAGGCCAGTTCTCTGTCTATTGTGCTGCCTATCTTCCTCAAGTGGAAAATGTTTTATCATCACTTGCCAATAAATAAGACTGATCATTGCCCTTAATCTAAATTCTGATGACTTTCAGTTTTGTTTTCATTGTACAAATTGTTTTTTGCTTCTGCTTTCTTTGTCCTGTACCACTTCTTCCAACTCTTCCCATTTTCCTCTTTATTCTTCATATTCAATTTCATTTTACATGAAAATGATCCATTAAATTCATAACCACAACTTCTATTTTGTCTCAGAGTCATAGATGTTGAAATGGAAGTGACCTTAGACATTATCTTGTCAAACTCCCTCATTTTACTGGTGAGGAAACTGAGAGTTAATGATGTTAACTGATTTAAAATCATATGGATAGTAAATGTTGGAAAGTCCTTTAGTTTCTAAATTCAGAGCTCTTTCCACAGTATCATCCATGGCATTCATCAGTTAGCCCCACACTTGGTTTCCAATTTTGTCCCATCTATCATCTTACATTTTTGTTATGTGATCTGTCCGTCTCATTTTCCTATTAGGCTATTAATTAGTTAAAAATCTATTTTTGGTTAACATAGAAAATCAAAGACCATGGTAGTCTGAAGTTTTCTACCCACATATCTCAAATGATAAGAATGCAAACATCCCCACAGAAAGCAAACAGGATAGAATGAATTCTCTTCTGTAGAAAAGTTTGTTTTCAATATATTGCTTCTATTGTCATGACATTTCTCTTAATCCTAAAACCATCTCTGCAGCCCTAAGCCAAGTGCAGGTAGAAACACCAAAATGCTATTATGTCTGCATTGATAATGGTGTTTTGACCGATTCCATTTGCTTCTAGCTGGTAAGCCACTTTTGCAGTCAAATGTATAATTATTCCCCTAAAATCAGTTAACCCTTCCACAGACGAGCAAGGATTGCTCATTTCATTTTAAGGCTTATGCCTAAACAAGTCAAGAAATTCAATGAACTATGTAAGGTAGGAGACATTGAGTCTCTTCTTAAGCTCACTCAGAGTTTGGTTATTGAGCTCAAAAACAGCATATTCTGAGAGGACACATAGGAGAAAAAAATCTTTAAACTTCCATTAAAAAAGCACTTTTTGAGAACAATCAAATCATCTCCTTTTATTAAAAAGATGTGGCTATAAAGTAATGAAGCTGATTCTTGGTATTAAAGGAAAGAAAAGATCAAATAGCTACTGCCTGTCTCCAGAACTGGGGGAGTAATTGACAGCTTCACTAATTGGAATATTTCTTGTTTTTCTCAACTGAAAGAGAAATGACTTTTATCTGTAGGAAAACCTTACATCTTGTTTATAAATATATCAAAATATTCCTTGACCAAACAAAATCTTTGCTGGCAAAGGTAGATGTGTGAAATTCATATACCCTTGTGAAATCAAATGCTATCATCTACTGACAAGCATTAATGAATCTAATAAAGGCAAGAGAAATTGATTTGAAGAAATCATTCCATTCCATTCATTCATTCTTTCAACAAAGAACTTAAGCCCCTGCCATGCTAGGTATATTTAGGATGAATGGGGCACCCAGAGTTTAGGCTGGACCTGGTCCCAGTTTTCATAGCTTACAGTGCAGTAGAAGATAAACACAAAAATGAGAGGTGTAATACAGCATACTCTGTGATAAGTACATTGGAGAGGTGTATAACAAAGGGCTTTATAAGATCTGAGGGGGAAGATCTTTGCTGACTTGTATAGAAATAGACATAAGATTGATGGAGGAGGTGGATGGATTGTGCTTTAAAGAGTGGGTAGAAATTCCACAGGTAAAGAGGAAAAGGGAAGATATTCCAAGACAAAAAGGATAGGCCTGAGGATAAGGGGCAGAGTAGTTATACAGGGGAGAGGGCTTCCTGGCAAAGTGACTAGTGAGAGGAAAGGTCCAGACCAAGTCAGATGAATGAAGAAGAAAAGGAGGGTGTCAAAGCTTGTTTCATGACAATATAAATGGAGAGAACCCCACAGGACAATCGAGCCAATGTTTTGAGATTACAAAGAACAATCTTATCCCCAGGGAAATTTTATGAGATGATAATTCCCCCACGGAGGTCAGTCTGTGGGTACGTAACATTGCATATGAAATCAGTTCTTTTTTCTTGGTATATTGATTGTTTCTGCTGTATTTTTTCTTATTTTCCTTTTTGCAAAGTTTCTTTTGTTATATGGAATGATTCTCTGAGATGAAAAGGGGAAGGGATACAGGGGCAAGCCTAGGTAATATAAAAACAAAAGATAAGGAAATACTTTTAGAAGACATTTGCTCCATTTTTTTTTTGTTTGTTTGTCTAATTTTTATCTCATTTTCATTGATGCCTTGTGTTTTTATAGGGGATATAGGTGGTGCAGTGGATAGAGTGCTGAGTCTAGAGTCAGAAAGGCTAATTTTCCTGAGTTCAAATCCAGTTTCATACATCTATTAGCTGTGTGACTCTGGGCAAGTCACTTTTCTCTGCCTCAGTTTCCTCATCAGTAGAAAGAGCTGGGGAAGGAAATGGCAAACCACTCCAATATCTTTGTCATGAAAACCCCAAATGGAATCAAGGAAATTTGGACACATTTGAACAAACAGTTTTTATATAACATTTTTTTCTCCCCCTTTTTTTGCATTTTGTTTATTTACACATATATCATCTGTCCCTCTCACTGTTCCCCCTCCCCATTGAACAATAATGAAAATAATAACTCTTTTATAACAAACTTGTATAGTCAGGTAAAACCAATTCCCCATTCTGACTGTGTTTTTTAAAAATCATGTCTCCTTTTGCAATTTATGTCTATTTTAAGTCTACTTGGCAGGGATCAGTAGTATATTTCATCTTCAATTCTGTCACTGCATCACATTTTTTTAATGTCCCTCCACCCCCTCCACCCAGAAAGCTATCCCTTCTAACAAAGATTTTATGAGAAAGAAATCAGTTCAGCAAACTAACCAATATATCAACCTTGTCTGAATATACGCCTCCAGTCCCCAACCTCTACAATGAAGGAATTTACTAAACTATTTTCTGATATCAAATCCTGTCATTATAATTGCACAGTATTTAGACATTATTGTTGCTTTTATTGTTATTGTTGTTTATCTTTCTACCTATATTGTTGTAGTCATTATTACTTTTTTCTTTTTTTATTAAAATTTTTTAATTTTCAAAAGATATGCATGGATAATTTTTCAACATTAAACCTTGCAAAACCTTGTGTTCCAGTTAAATAGCAAGTAATCCAATATATGTTAAACATGGTAAATATGTTATTTATACAATTATCTTGCTGCACAAAAAAAAAATCAAATCAAAAAAGAAAAAAAATGAGAAAAAATAAAATGCAAGTAAACAGCAACAAAAAGAGTGAAAATGCTATGTTCTGATCTATACTCAGTTCCCACAATTTTATCTCTGGTGGAAATGGCTCTCTTCATCACTGAACAATTGAAACTGATTTGAATCATCTCATTGTTGAAGAGAGCCACATCCATCAGAATTGATCACGTATAATCTTCTTGTTGCCCTGTACAATGATCTCCTGATTCTGCTCACTTCACTTAGCATCAGTTCATGTAACTTCTTCAGAGCGTTTCTATAGAACAATAATATTTCATAGCATTCACATACCATAATTTGTTCAACGATTCCCCAACTGATGGGCATCCACTCAGTTTCCAATTCCTTGCCACTACAAAGAGAGATGCCACAAACATTTTTGCTCTTGTAGGACTTTTTCCCTCCTTTAAGATCTCTTTGGGATATAAGCCCAGTAGAGATGCTGCTGGATCAAAGGGTATGCAGTTTGATAGGCCTTTGGGCACAGTTCCAACTTGCTCTCCATAATGGTTGGATCACTTTATAATTCTACTAACAATGTATCAGTATCCCAGTTTTCCCACATCCTCTCCACATTCCTCATTATTTTATCTTGTCATTTTAGTCAATCTGACAGGTGTGTGGTGGTATCTCAGAGTTGTCTTAATTGCATTTCTCTGATCAATAGTGATTTAGAGCACTTTTTCATATGACTACAAATGGCTTTAATTTCTTCATGTGAAAAATTGTTCATATCTTTGACCATATCAACTGGAGAATGGCTTGAATTCATAAAAATCAGAGTCAATTCTCTATATATTTTAGAAATTAGGCTTTTATCAGAAACTTTGAATGTAAAAATGTTTTCCCAATTTATTGCTTCTCTTCTAATCTTGTCTGCATTAATTTTGTTTGTACAGAAACTTTTTAACTTATAGTCAAAATTATCTATTTTTATTCAATAATGATTTCCAGGTCTTCTTTGGCCACAAATTCCTTCCTTCTCACAGATCTGAGAGGTAAATTATCCTTTGTTCTTCTAATTTGCTTATAATATCATTCTTTATGTCTAAATCATGAACCCATTTTGACCTTATCTTGGTATAGGGTGTGGGTCAATGGCTAGTTTCTGTCATATGGGTTTCCAATTTTCCCAGCAGTTTTTGCCAAATAGTAAGTTTTTATCCCAAAAGCTGGGGCTTAGGGTTTGTCAAACACTAGGTTACTATAGTCATTGACTATTTTGTCCTGTGGTTCCACTGAGTGACTACTCTCTTTCTTAGCCAATACCAAATGGTTTTGGTGACTGCTGCTTGTAATATAGTTTTAGATCTGGCACAGCTAGACTGCCTTCATTTGCATTTTTTTCAATAATTCCCTTGAAATTCTTGAACTTTTGTTCTTCCAGATGAACTTTGTTATTATTTTTTCTAGATTTGTAAAGTAATTTCTTGGGAGTTTGATTGGCATGGCACTGGATAAGTAGATTAATTTAGGTAATATTGCCATTTTTATTATATTAGCTCAGCCAACCCATGAGCACTTGATATTTTTCCAGTTGATTAGATCTGACTTTATTTGTGTGGAAAGTGTTTTGTAGTTATGTTCATATAGTTCCTGGCTTTGCCTTGGCAGGTAGATTCCCAAATATTTTATATTATTGACAGTTATTTTAAATTGAGTTTCTCTTTGTATCATTATGACTTTTTTTCCTAGTCCAGGTTACTTCCATTATACGGTTATCCCTTCTACATATCAACTTTCCCCATCGAGGTTTTAATATATCACTGGTTAGAAGTCACAATCAGCACATGAAGGTCAGCAGATAACAAAAAATTTAGAAACTCAGAAATATATAAAGTATATGTGTGATATTGTATAAAATCTGTAATACTGGAGAAACTGAGGCAAGATAGAGATTAGAGAGTATTTAATAATTTATTTAAAAGGGAGAGATGTACTGGGACCAAATGGATCCATGGTTTGGTCCCAGAGCTGAATGAAACTGTTGTCTCCAAGAATCCAGCAAACAATGTGAATTCTCAATAACATTTATATATATGGGGCTCAGACTCAAGAGGTAGACTGAGGCAAGGGCGGAGTCAGGGTGCTGAGAGGAGAACGGGACTCTGACAATCCGGTTCTGACAGGGTGAGGAGAGGCATGGGGGACATTTGACAATTGGGATTACAGAATGGGGAGAGGCACCCAACATTCTGATAATGCCTAAGATAGAAGGTCTTTCTCCTTATCTGCATCATCGTGATTAGGAGGGATGGGTGAGCAGAGTTGAGCTGACCAATTATAAACTGAGGCAGAACACTTAAGGAAATTGAGGCAGGACTGGGTCAGGATAATTGGGGAAACTGAGTCAGGACAATAAAAGAGAACTGTGGCATAACAATCAATATATTTTTATCTTGATATCATAATGATTCAGACTTCTCTGGTATGAAGGGAGGACCAAAGAATTTTACACAGATTTTTCTAGATCTCTAAGGAGCCTAATTCCCAAATCACCATGATGTGGAAAGAATAACTGTATATTCTTCATAGTCATCACTTCTTATCACATGGTAGTATTTCATTAAATAAATATACCTCAATTTGTTTAACATTGTTCCAATTTATTAACACTTATTTTTTTCTACTTCTTTGTTACCACAAAAAGTGCTGCTGGAATCTGTGTAAGTATGGCCTTCCTTTCTTTCTTTATCCTCAATGGGGTATATAGGTGGAAATGTATACAAGTAGTCTTAATCTGCTCATAGTATAATGGGTAGAATAAAAAAGAAGAGTTAAATCCTCACCCCCTCCTGAAATTTAATAGCCATGTGATCCTCAGTAAATTATGTTATCTTTAAGGTACTTTCTAGGTCTAAATCTATGATTTTATTTTTTTAATAGTTTATCTTTAACAAGTATTTTTTTAATTTCTCAGTCTTTCCTAATACCTCTTATTTTAAAAAATTTTTATTTAAAAAAATTCCTCAAAAAATAGTTGCAAATGCTGGCAAAGCAAATATGAACTCAATTTCTTTTCCCCCAAAACCTCCCCTTTTCCAAACTTCCCCATAGTCTACTAGTAAGGTCATCACCTTCCTTCTAGTCACACAAGTTCATAACCTACCTGTCATTCTTGACTCCTCACTGTCAACCTGCCTTCATGTAATCCATTTCTAACTTTTATTGATTTGACCTTTTTGTAACATCTCTTGAATATATCCCCTTTTCTCCTCTGACATTGTCTCGTTACTTCATCCCTGGGGCTCTTACTACAGCCTGCTGGTTGGTCTTCCTTTCTCAGGTCTCTTCCTACTACAGACCATCCTTGACTCATCTATCAAAGTATTCTTGAAGTGAAAGTCTGACCACATCATCCCCCTATTCAATAAATCCCAGTGGCTTCCTATTCAGCATCAAGTATACACTTCTCTGATTGACATTTGATCCTTCTAATCTAGCCTTATCCTACCTTTGCAATCTTCTTTCAAATTATATTCTCTTATTTCCAAGTAGTCTGTGATCTATTAACACTATTCTTCACCAAAGACATCTCATCTTCCAACTCCATGCATCTTCATTAGATATCCCATATCTGGAACTTCTTCCTGTCTCTTTCTGACTTCCCCGAGATTCCATCAAGAAACATTAATATCTGATAAAATCCCACTTTTTATAAGAAGCTTTTTCTAATACCCTTTAATACCAATGCCTTCCCTCTGTTGATTAACCCAATTTTTATATTTTGCTTGTTTTCAGTCATTTCCATGTTTTCTTCCCAATTAGATTTTCAGGTCCTGAAAACATAGAATGTCTTTTTTTCTTTCTTTGTATCCCCTGGGCTTACCACAGTACCTGGAACATAATAGATATTTAATTGAAGCTTGCTGACTATTTATGTTCAAAACTGCATGTTTCTTTTTTAAAAATTTCCCTCATTTTTTTCAAATGTATTTTATTTTTTCCAATTGCATGCAAATATATTTTTTAACATTTATTTCCCCATCTCCCTTCCTTATCTTCTTCTTCCCCAAAAAAGCAAGCAATCTGATATAGGTTACACATTTATAATCATTTTAAACATAAAAAAATTATGCTTCTTTTTGCATCTTAAGGTCATCACCTCTGTGGCAGGAAATAAGTGGAAAGTTTCATTTTCATTCTTTTGGATTTGTGGCTTCTCATTGTGTTGAATTCTAAAGCTTTTCAAAGTTGATTTTTTTTCAGTAATGCTGTAAAATTGTTAGCCTAGTTCTGTTCACTTTATTCTATAAAAGTTCACAAAGGCTTTCCGAGATTCTTCTAAAATTGTCCATTTCATCATTTCTTATGGCAAAATAATATAATGTTACATGCATAGGCCACAATTTCTTTAGTCATTCCCCAATAGAAGGGATTTAGTTCTTATTTTGGGATTCCATGAGAAAAAAATCCCACTATAACTTTTTGTACTTATACATTCTTTTCCTCTTTCTTTGTACATCTATAACTTTATGACACTAGTCTGAGGAGTGTATATATATATATGTGTGTGTGTATAGGATGTTCTATCACAACATTATGCTTATAATTATATAGGATTATGGGGGTGACTAAGGGGTGCAGTAGCTTGAATGTTGGGCCTGGAGTCAGGAAAATTCCTCTTTCTAAGTTCAAAACTTAGACACTTATTGTCTGTGTGACTCTGGGCAAGTCACTTAATTCTCTTTGCCTCCATTTCCTCATCTGTAAAAGGAACTGGGAAGGAAATGGCAAACCACTTCACTAAATGTACCCCTAAAATCCCAAATGGGGTTGTGAAGAGTTGCACACAACTGAAATGACTGAACAATAGTCTTAAAAGGAATCCCAGAGACCATATAATCCAGCCCAATCTTTATTAAAGTGAGAAAACTAAGGTCCCAGAATGGTAAGGGATTTGGTCAAATAAACATTAGAACAGGATTTGTAACCCTGGTTCTCTGAGTCCTGAGCCAGTGCTATACATTGTCTCCTGGTTCTGCTCTTGCAAAACCCTTTCTTGTCCTTAGTATTCAGAAATGTGACCCTCCATCTCAGTATGTTATCTTAGGGTCAAAATGCACAAAATAAGTTTTGATCACTTGGCTGCCAGCTGTCATTTCCATGGAAACTGTAAGTGATTCCATATAATTGCTGTTTTAAAACTTCAGTTCCCTTGCTTTGGCTGAGCTGATGTTCATTTCCATGGAAACAGTAGTAGTAATTGCAGACAGCACCATAGCAGTGAGAATTTGCTTTGGTGAATGGTGGGAGCAGGGCTTGCAGTCAGAAAGCAAGGGTCATTAGATTAGAAGATGCACCTCCTTATCCTAAGGCCCGAGAAGGTTGCTGGAGTTGGTACAGGTTTGAAGATTTCATACAAATTCTTCGTGTAGCCTGTTTTCAATGCATGAATATCAAGTGGACCCACTGCTTAAAGGATATATCCAAAACAATCGCCACATAATTCAGGCACCAAACAATTATCCTTTCACTAATATTATCTTGAGTGACTAATTGTCTCCTAGGTCACCAGATAATTGCAGAATCCTCCTCTTCATTCTAAAATCCCTGGAGGCAACAGAAAGCATTTACTTAGCAAGTGTCTAATGGGGAATGGCTCTGTGCCCCAAAAGCACAAAGAGAATTATGTGAACTACAGAATTACAAGGAACATGTTCTACCCCATAAAAAATAAAAGTACATCCTCTCTCTAAATCAAGTCTTCCCTTTAGGAGAATGGCACAAATGTTATCTGGGGCAAAAGTTTAGAGGTCAGAGAATTATAATTATAGCTCTTGAGCTAGAAGAGATTTTAAAGACAGTTAGGTCCAACCCCATGAATTTTTTTTTCTTAATAGTATATATATTTTTTCAATGTAAGGATAGTTTTGAAAATTCATTTTTGTAAGATTTTGAATTCCAAATTTTTCTCCCTTCCTCCCTTACTTACTTCCTCCCCAAGACAGAAAGTAATCTGATGTAAAGTTATATATGTACTATCATTTTAAACATATTTCCATATTTGTCATGTTGTGAAAGAAAAATCAGAACAAAAGAGAAAAAAAAACCACAAGAAAGAAAAAAACAAGGAGCCTCTAGATGGTGCAGTGAATAGAGCACCAGCCCTTAAGTCACGAGGATCTAAGTTCAAATTCGACATCACACAGTTTACATTTCCTACCTGTGTGAGACTCTAGGCAAATTATTTAACCCCAAATCATTTCAGTGGAGGAAAAAAAAAGTTTACCCTATGATTTAGCAATGTCACTACTGGGTCTGTATCATAAAGAAATCATAAAATAGAAGAGAAAGGACCCACATGTGCAAAGGACCCACAGCTCTTTTTGTGGTGGCAAGGAACTGGAAACTGAGTATTTGGGGAATGGCTGAATAAGTTATCGTGTATGAAAGTAATGAAATATTATTGTTCTATAAAAAATGATGAACAGGCTGGTTTCAGAAAAATCTCAGAAAACTTACAGGAACTGATACTGAGCAAAACAAACAGAATCAGGAAAACATTGTACACAGCACCAGCAAGATGGTGTTTTGGTTCTTCTCAGCAGTTCAGTGATTCAAGGCAATACCAATAAACTTTGGATGGAAAATGCCATCTGCATCCAGAGAAACTATGGAGACTGAATGTATATCAATACATGCTATGCTCATTTTTTTTTCCTTTTTCTTCTATTTTTTTTTCTCATAGTTTTTCCCTTTTGTTCTGATTTTTCTTTCCCAACATGATTTATAAGGAAATATGCAAAAATGTACATTTATAACCCCCCAAAATGTTGTTTTTACATGTAACTGGGGACAATAAAAATTTTAAAAATAAATAAAAAACTAGGGCACAAAGAAGAAAAAAAAAGAAACAAAACAAAAAAAAAGCAAACAACAATAAAAAAAAAAGTAAAAATAATATGCTTTGATCCATATTCAGTCTTTCTCTCTCTGGGATGTGATTGGCATTTTCCATCCCAAGTCTATTGGAATTATATTGGGTCACTGTATCACAGATAAGAGCTAAGTTTATCATAATTGATCATCACATAATCTTGCTGTTGCTGTAAACAATGATTTCCTGGTACTGCTTGTTTTGCTCATCATCAGTTCATGTAAATCTTCCCAGGCTTTTCTGAAATCAGCCTGTTTATCATTTTTATATAACAATAATATTTCATTACTTTCATGTACTATAATTTATTCAGCTATTCCCCAATTAATGAACATCCACTTGATTTTCAATATCCTGCCATTACAAAAAGAGCTGCTGTAAACATTTTCACACATGGGAATTCTTTTCACTCTTTTATGATCACTTTGGGATACAGACTCAGTAATGTCACTGTTAGATCAAAGCAACTCCCTGATTTTTATCAGTGAAGAAAATGAGTGCCATAAAGTACCAAAATTCATGCAGGCAGAAGTGGGACTTGAATACAGACCCTTGGTTTCCAAAGCCAGATCAAGAAACTATATTCTTAATCTCTTTTCTTCCACCCAATAATCCATTTAAAATCTGGGAATAATTTAAAATAAGAATTTATTGGGCTATATGGCAGTCTGAGAATTATGTAGATCAGGAATCAGCCACAAAAGTGGCTTTTTAATCTTTTTAATATTAATATTTCCTGGAAATGCTATGTGAATGCAAATCATGCCATTCCATGATTTTAGAAAGAACAAAATTCTGAGAAAAAAAAAAGATCTTAGGAGGACCATACACTTACATATTAAAAAGACTTTAGAAGTCAACTTAGAATTTTATTTTACAACTCCTTTATTTTACAAATGTAGAAACTGACACAGAGAAATTGCATGAGTTTTGTAAGATACCTTTATATTAGGTGTCAGAGGTAGGATTTGAACTCAGGATTTCTTTGTTTTACAATACTTTTTTTTTTTTTTACCATGATGTAGATTTTAAAGATATATATATATATGTGTGTGTATATATATATATATATATATATATGTATATATATATATACATACATATACCTGAATACTTTTGCTAAAGAGAGAATGAAAGAAAAAGTTAATGAATTCAGTATGCAATTACTAAACTAGAAAAATGGCAATAATAATCCTGAAACAAATGTAGAAATAGAACTTTCAAAAATCAAGGAAAAAACAAAATTTTTAAAAAAAGGTTATTTGGCTAAGTAAAAAAGGAAATTATTTTTGAGAAAAATTTTTAAAGAATTTATTGTTCACTCATTTTTAAGTCACATTTAACTCTTTGTGATCCCATTTGAGGTTTTCTTGGCCAAAATCATGGAGAGGCTTGTCATTTCCTTCTCCAGCTCATTTTAGAGGTAAGTAAACTAAGGTAAACAGTGACTTGCTAGAGTCACACTGCTAGTAAGTGTCTGAGGCCAAATTTGAACTAGGGAAGAGGAGTCTTCTTGACTTCAGGCCCAATCTTCTAGCCCCTGTATCACCTACCTGTCCAGCATTAAAATAATATCTCTTATATATCTCTTTAAGGTTTCAAAGCACTTTAAAGATATTAACTTATTCTATCTTTACAACTTTGAGTGGTGGGTGCTATAATTATTCCCATTTTATAGATGAAGAAATTGATGCAGACAGAGATCAAATGACTTATGCAGGATCACATATTAGTGAGTATTGGAGGCTAATTGGAATTCAGGTTTTCCTGACTAGAGATTTAGCACTCTATACACTGGACCACTTAACTGTCTCTAAAACAACCAATTAATCATTAAATGGTTTGCTAAAAAGAGGAAAACCAAATTATCAAGACCAAAAATGAGAAATGGCAATTCACAACAAAAAAGATATTTTTATAAAAGTATTAGAAATTGCTATGTTTAATTAAAGGCACTAACATTGTAAGATTAAATGAAATAGGTCATATTTTGCTATTTTGATGAATGTATATTCTATATTCTCATTGAGGTAGGTATTCTTTCCAATGATGTGGATTGAGCACATTGTTGAAAAAATTGCAAATCTTCCATACTGACCATTCTATGACTTTTGTCCCTGTCCTCATGTATATTTTCCTCAGGTTCTGGGGATCTTCCTCTAAATCTCTCTATGTAGTGTGAATTCCACTGCAGCATAAATATTTCCCATTAGTTGTCCTTTATTTTTACTATTTGACTGGCCCATTTTCTTGTCCAGTTATATATTCCTCTGATGCAATTCTACTGTGTAATTTCTTGTTTAAAATGTCTGCAATGCAATGTCTGTCATTGGGGAAATATTGGTATCAAAAGAATGGGCCTTTGTTTCAAGAAGAGGCTTGGGCTCATTAAAAGAATATCATTTCCAAAAGGCTAGTTAAGCTCATTGTCCTCCTCATGTTTAATTCCTGACCCAGTTTATTGTCCATTTGTAGCATCTGTCCAGTATCTGACCAACTCCATCGCATATTCATAAAACCACACATTATTTGGGAAATAGTTTAACAAATTGTGGTGAATGAATTAAATGGAATGTTATAAATAATGTACAATTTTGTACATAAGAATTCTGATTAAATCATCAGTTATTATTTCAGAGAATTGATAAAGAAAAATACTGCCTATTTCAGGACAAAGATGATAAACAAATATACTGGATAAAAATATGCATTTCTGGATATGACCAATGTGAGAATTTGTTTTGCTTAATATACTTATGTACCACAATCTCTTTTTTCTTCTCTTCTTCCCTCCATTCTTTCTTTCTTTCTTTTCCCTTCCTTTCTTTTTCTTTCTTTCTTTCTCTCTCTCTCCCTTTTCCCCTTCTTCCTTTTTTTTCCTCTGTGTCTCTTTCCTTGTCTTTTTGTGTGTCTCTCTGTCTCTATCTTTGTGTGTGTGTGTGTGTGTGTGTGTATACATGTGTATGTGTCTTTCTCTCCAGTAGGTGAGAGGAAAAAATAAATGAATGTTTGATAATTGAAAAAGGTAAAATAATTTTTAAAAGTTGACATAGCACATCATTATTTGGATATTAGGCTTTCTTCATCCACCTAAATGTTCCTATTTGGACAGTTGAGCCAAAATATTTTTCATGATTATGGATCAAATTTAATAGGCTCTTCAATATTCTGAAATTTAATGTAATCAGCAAAATGTCATCCATAAAAAAAGAATATCAGAGGCCATCATCTAGAGTTTTCCCTTTTAATTCATATTCTAAACTGTATAATCCTCCATGTTTGAGGCAAATACCTTTGGCAAACATTTCTCCCTTTTTTAAGCATCACTCTAATTCTAGTAATCAGAGCATCATTGAACAGTCATCTTTATTCTTATATCTTTCAACTACTTACAGAATCTGTATTTTCTTTCAGTCCCAGCTTCCTCTTGCAGCTTCTTCCCCTTTCCCAACCTCAGCTTCCTGATCAAGAGGCATAAAAAGTCCCAGCCACAAGTACTTTGGGCCTCTCGGATTTGGGGGATGCGTGAGACTTTGGAAATCACTATACCCTGATGAATTACTGACCCAGATGATTTTCAGAAGTGTCACTTGTTGCATATCCTTACTGTGTCAGGGCAAAAAAAAATCTTTATTAAATGTTCAGTGATTTGCAAGTGCCCATTTCATCACAACAACAAACCAGAACTAAGGGAATGTTGATGTTAGAGCCACATCTACAACACAAGAAATCTTGATTCTTAAAATTTTGAGATATTCATAGAAGATATCTTGTGGGTCAGGCTTTAAGGTAACAAAGTATTGAATCAAAAAATTATTTTTTATCATTAGCAAATAATAAATACAGCATTATCTTGCTTTGTCTACTTTTGTAGATTTGTCTACCTTTTGGTTCTTTGTGCATCTCTATAGATATAGTCTGTTGTAGTGTCTATTTATGAAAGCCCCTCTGATGCTTTTTTAGGCCTTCATCACAGACGCTTTTGCTAAAGATTATTCTTATAATCTTGTAGAGATGGGAAAGTAAGCATATAGTTTGGAGGTTATTGATATTCACTCAGCTGCCTTTTAAAAAATCAAGTCTGAGTTTGTCTGTTTGTTTTTCCCAATCTTTGGTATACTTCTCTTTTTCAGGTTCTTAAGAATTAATTCCTCTGTGTTTTTAAATTGTGGCTTCTGCAACATGGACCTTCCCCATGTATATCTGTTCTGAGCTACCTGCTCTTCCCATCTTTAGTTTCTTCAGGATGATTTCTCCTTCCTCAAGAAACATATCCATGACCTTAGACTCTTTTTGTGTGATTCTACTGCTTGTGATAATAAGTTTCTTATTAAGATCATTACAGATCTCTTCGAAGATGGATTAGTTTGCTTTTCTATCTCCTATTATAATCCATGCCCTTATATCGATTTGGGTTACTTGGTTCTCTTAATATGTTTTCTTATCATTGGGCTTTGAGCCAAAAGGTCTGGATTTAAAACACTATTCCAACACTTGCTTAGCTGTGTGATGATCTTGGCTGAGTCAAGATCAAGGCTACTTCTTGGAGCCTCCTATATAAAAATGAGAATAATAATACTCGAGCCACTTACCTTGTAGATCTGTTGTGGACCATGTACTTTCTAGACTTTAAAGTATGGTTACTTGTTTAAACAATAAAGTTACCAAAACGGAGATTTCAGTTTGGACCATTGGAAAACTAATGTTCCTTTAGTTTGTTAACCTTGAGCTCTAGGGATGGATGAGTGACAACCTGGTAATAATCAGACTATTATTGTTGATGCTTGGAAACTTGGAAGCAGGCAAGATATATTGAATTTACCTTTGCTCAAGACTCAGCTGCTATGTTTGCTTCTATGGGAAACTTTTTTGATCCCATTAGTACAGTGGTGTTCAGAATGTTTTGCTGTGACATACAAGATATGCCTTAGAGGTTTTTACTAGATGTATAGTAAATTGGATGAATTTTGCATTTGCAATTTCATGTGTATGCACAGATTTCACTACTCTTCCATAACCTGAAGACATTCCTCAGCTCAAAGAATAGCAATTTGTTAAACAAACATGGAATAGTGGTGATGTTCATGATAACAAGCATTTATACAGTGCCTTATACTATGCAAACATCATTCCATTTTATCTTCCCAACAACCTTGGGAAGTAAATGCTACTATTATGTTCATTTCACAATTTGAGAATAGATTTCAGTCACTAGTAAGTGTATGAGACCAGATTTGAATCAGGTGCTATGGCTCCCATTGTTACTCATTGTCACTCTCTCCTTCCTCAAATGGTTATACACTCACACATACACAGATATGGATATGTGTATATATGGATATATATTTATATACCTGTTTATGTTTGTGTGAGGTTGTGTGTGTATATATTATAGACATGTAATGTATATAATGTATGTATGTGTGTGCATATGTATAGGTATGTATGTATACAAATATGCAAGTATGTATACATATCATTTACATGTTCTATCTCACCAATAGAAAATCAATAAGGACTGGTTTTTCATTTTGTGAAATTACCTAGTTTAATGCTTTACATATAGTATATTCTTAGTCAATGGTTTTTAAATTAGATTAGATTAGATTAGATTGGCCACAGTGAAAGTCCAGCAAAATGAACCACTGGATATTCCTGCTTCCCACTATTCTAGTTTGGGGAACCAAAGTTTCTGCCTATTTTTATTTTAAATCCATCAAAAACAAAGCCAAGGCAGACCATAGAAGATGCCCAACTACTGTCATGTGGAACCAGCAAAATTGCAGCATGGGAAATAGATGGCTGGAAATTCAAAAGATGGAACTCCTTCCCCTTAGCAAATTAAACATTATGCAGTGAATCCCTCTTTTCAGGCTTATTATTCCAAAATCTATCTCTTCTGTCAACACTTAAATTATCTATGATGCATCAACACCAGAAGAGCCACAAAATCATGGAAATAAATAGATCTTGATAGACACTTTATAATCTACAAAGACTGCATTTTTAATTTGTTGATGAATATTCAAAAATTAACTATCTATAATTAACCACCTATCTCATATGCCCTTTGGGAATTCAAATTTTTAGACAGTTATATCCAGAAGGGACCTTCAAGATTATCTGGAGCAACTTGACATTCTACTTCCCAACCTCCTCTGATATTCATTACCTTCCATTTCTAGAAACTCCTTCAGCCAGCTACCCCTGGATATTTAATATGGTATAAGGCTCACTTTAGGAAGGGGCACATAGGTGCTTGGCAGCTGTCCTTTTTTAAAAAATGCCTCTGGTAGTCCCCAAGTTCCCAGCATGTGGCAGTAATTACTCAGTTCATTTGCATCTCATCTCCTTCCACAGGAGCCCTGACCCTCCCCAGCAGAGAGAATCATCCACTTCTCTCCAGGGAACCAGCTTTTTTGAAAGAAAGAAAAGGAAACACACATTTAGTAAGCACCTACTGTGTGCCAGATATTATGTTAAGTGATTTACATATATTATTTTATTTTATCTTCACAGGCTTACCTGAGACAAGCTCCTAAGTATCTGAGGTTACACCACACAACCTAATTCCTGGGCTACAAAGATGATAATTGCCTCAGTAGTGCACCTTTAGCAGTCAGGGATCCTCAAACTTTTTAATTAGGGGACCAGTTCACTGTCCCTCAGACTGTTGGAGGGCCGGACTATAGTAAAAACAAAAACTTTGTTTTGTGGTCCTTTAAATAAAGAAACTTCATAGCCCTGGGTGAGGGGGATAACCTTCCTCAGGTGCCGCATCTCGCCCACGGGCTGTAGTTTGAGACCCCTGCGGAGTTGCACTGCCTCCATTCTTTTGAAAACTGCGTTTTTTTCTGCAAGAAGCTTTTCCCAGTTCTCAATCTTAGTGCCTTTTCTTGGACACCACTCCCAGTTTATCTTGCATATCTTGTATTTGTACATAGCTGTTTGTCTGTTGTCTCCCCCATTAGACTGACCCCCTTGCGAGCCAGTACTCTTTTGCTTGCTTTATATGTTTAATGCTGTGTAGAGTGCCTGGCACCCAGCAGGCGTTTAATAATTGACTGTGATCATGACTTTATATACCCAGCTCTCTGTGTGTTAACTCATAGCCTCCGTTTCCGGGCTCTATGAGAAGGCTCCTTTCTTGTGTTCTTTATCTTCAGTCTCCTACAATGATTTGGTAAAGCAAACGTTTTCACCTGTGAGAATGCCATTCCCATCAGCATCCCTTCTGGGCAGCAGAGATCTGAAGGACACCCCCATTCTCTCCTTCTTGGTCTACTTGTCACATCTCTTTATTTTCCATGAAAACATTGGGGACAGATTACTAAAATAACCCTGGGGCAACTTCCCATAAAAGCTCTAAAAGGAATGGAAAAGAGGCAGAACTGCTGCTCCTGGCAGAGCAAGACCCAAGAAATGAGATTTTTTTTGCTATATAGAGACAATGAGGTTTATTCCATTTAGGTGACATGATGAAAGTTACACAATTGTAATAGCGCCAACACTTGAACCCAGGGCTTCAGGCACCAGATCTAATGCTCATTCAGGGTGCTTCATGCATGCTCCATCACAATTCTCTCCATACTCTGTTTTTTCCTTAGTGACTTTCCTTTCAACAAAGACTATATTGGCAGTTCAATAGTTTCCCATTTCATAAGAGCTGAACTATAAAATTCTAATTTAGAAAGGGGCTATGGTTTTAGAAAGAGAAGAATTCGAATCCCAGAATGGCAGAGAACATAGTCCAGGAGTAGAACCCACCTCTTTCAGGGTCCCAGGTTGCCTTTCTCTCCATGTAGCTATGAAGTTACATAAGAATGTCTCTGCTGCCAACAGGCTTTTGTTCTCTCCAGGCCAGGCCTTCCACAAACAGACTCCAGATCTTATTTCCTCTTCCTGGCTCCTCTTCCTGGGTCTGTGTTCTATTCAAATTGGATGATCCCCCTTATATCATCCTGCCACCTCTTTAAGGCCCCTCCTGTGCCAAGAATATACCCTTACCTCATTTGTGCTTTAAAATATCTCTTTTTTTTTTTCTTCAAGACTCAGGTCAGATGCCATCTCCTCCAGGAAGTCCTTTCTGAACTCTCTGCCCTCAGAAATTGGTTTCTTCCTCCTAGTCTTTGCCTAGGGGAGGGGCTCTTAACTCTTGTCTTATGGACTCATTTGGAAGTCTAGTGAAACCTCTGGGTCTTTTCCTAGAATAATGTCATTAAATCTATGAGATAAAACACACAGGATTACACAGGACATGAGTTACATTGACATACAATTATTTAAAAAACAAAGTAAATTGGTGGGGTCCAGATTAAAAGTCCATGATCTCGAATGTTTTATTTATCCTCAAATATACTAATAGTATGATTGGAGAAATCACTTAAACTCTGTTTCCTCAACTCTAAAATGGGAGTGATAACACCTGCTTCCTAAGATGGTTTTGAAAATAAATAATTAAGAAAAGCACACAGCACAAAGTAGACACTACATAAATGTTCATTTGTTCTTTCTCTTCTCAATAAGATAAAGTATTCAGCAAACAAATCTAGTGTTATCACTTCTATTTGACATGGTACTTGAAATGCTGGCTACAGCAAGGATAAGAAAAAAGAAATTGAAAGAAGACACATAGATGAAGAAGAAACAAAATGCTCTCTCTTCCTGTCTTTCCTCTCCCTCTCCCTCTTCCTTTTCCTCTCTCTCTCTCTCTCTCTCTCTCTCTCTCTCTCTCTCTCTCTCTCTCTCTCTCTCTCTCTCTCTCTCTCTCTCTCTCTCTCTCTCTCTCTTTCTCTCTCTCTCTCTCTCTCTCTCTCATTTGAAGATTATAGGATAGTTTATTTAGAGAACCTAGAGAGTCAACTAGAAATTAATTAAAACAATTGGTAACTTCAGTAAAGTTACAGAATATAAAATAAATTCACATACACAGTATTTCTCAATAGTATCAATAAAAATTAGTAGGAAGATTTTAAACAAAATTCATTTAAAGTGACTACTTGGAGTCTACCAAACAAAATACAGACAATAATAATGCAAATACTATAAAACACTGTTTAGAGAAATGCAGACAAATAAATGGAGAAATATTAATTGCTTATGGATAAGTCATTATAAAAAATGACAATCCTATTATCTAAATCTATTTATTTTATTTATCTATTTATATTTATTCTTAATATTTATTAAGAGACATAATCATACTTTATAGAACTGGAAAAATAATAATGCAATTCATATGAAGGTACAAAAGGTCAAGAATCTCAAGGGAAATAATTGGAAAAAGTAGAAGGAGGGTGACATGATCAAATATTACAAAGCAATGATTATCAAAACTATTTTGTACTGGTTAAAAACAAAAAAAGGATCAATTGGCAAAACAATGTAGCTGTTCAATATACAGAAACAAAAAAACTCAATAATTCAATAAATGCAAAGACCAAAGCTACTGGAGTAAGTATTCACTATCTGTTTTTTAATTGCTGGGAAAACTAGCCAGCAATAAGACAGAAATTAGGTTTAAACCAACATACCTTATACTATAAACTAAGATAAGTTCCAAATCAATATGTGATCTATATTATTATCTATCTTAAATTAAAGAACAATGAAGAAAAGTATTTATCAGATCACTGGAATGAAAAAGAGTTCATAACCAAAGAAGATAATGGAGAGGTTCACAGGGGATAAAATGAATAATTGTGATTATGCAAAATTAAAGTTTCTATACAAATAAATGTAATTGAGCTAAAATTAGAAAAATAGTTAACTGGGAAAATTCTTTACATCAAGTTTCTCTGGTTTCATTTTCAGGGTATATAAGAACCGATTCAAATTTATCAGAATAAGAGCTATCCGATATATTACAGAGGAGTCTCAAGAGAAGAAACCTAAGCTCTCTATAGCCTTTTGAAAAAAAAACTGTCTCAAATCCCTAATAGTTAAGAAAATCCAAATTAATGCAATTCTGAGGTTCTACCCTGTGCTGATTAGATTAAAAGAAAATCATAAATATTTAAGGTTAACATACTGTTGGTAGTGTTGTAATCTGAAAATAATTTGGAATTATGAACAAAAAGTTACTAAACCAATCCAACCAGTCTGAAAATAATTTGGACTTAATAAGCAAAAAGTTACTAAATAGTAATCCTTTGTAACATTACTAATAGTAATCCTTTGATTATACCATTTCTAGAGTCATATCCAAAAATCATCAAAGAAAGAGGAAAAAAGTCCTATTTGTATAAATATTTTATTTATTTTTAGTTTTTTGTGATTAAAAAAGCTGAAAGCTAAGGGGATACCCATCAAATAGGGAATGGCTGAACAAGTTATGATATATAAATATAATGGAATATTATTGTACAATAACAAATGAAGTGAGGGATGGTTTTAGTGAAACTCGGGAAGATCCATATAAATTTATACAGAGAAAAATGAGCAGAACCAGAAGAACAATTTAGATAATAACATCATTATTATTATTTTTTTAATCTTTTTAAGACTTAAAGAATTCTAATCAATGATCAAAGAGTATTCCAGAAAACTGATTAAGAAAAATGCCACCCACCTCAGGACAAGAGATGATGAACAAATACACAGAATAAGAAATTCATTGTGTTCATGTGACCAAGGTTAAATTATGTTTTGCTTGATTGTGCTTATATGATATAGGAGTTCCTTCCTTCATTCATCCCTTCATTCCTATTTTCTTTCTTGTCTATCCATTCCCTTCTTTCCTTTCTCTCCTTCCCTTCCATCCTTTTCTCCTATCCTCCCTTCCTTCCTTCTTTCCTCCTTCCCTTTCTTCTTCTCTTCCTCCCTCCCTTCCTTTCTTCCTTGCTTCCTCCCTTTGTTCTTTCTTGTCTATCCATTTCCTTCTTTCCTTCTCTCCTTCCTTCTTTCTTTTTCTTCTCCTTTTTCCTTCTTTATTTCCTTCTCTTCATCATTTCCCTTTTCCTTTCACAGCAAAGTTCTTATAGCACGTTTGAACAACAAACAGAAAACAATCCACTTAAGATGACAAAAGAAAATCAGCCTGCCCTACCATGCTAACAGGACGGTTTCACACATTTGGAACAGATGGAACAACAAAGTAAAAAAAAAAACCCACCAAAATGCTTGATTTTTTTCTGTCTCTAATTCATGCCAAGACTTGCTCACAGACAGATTTCTGAATATAGGAAGCAAACACTTCCTCCACCATCAGATTTCATGATAATTTATGTGAATATCTTTTAAAGGCACAAGCAGCTGAGTAATTATGTGGTTTGGGGTACCTAATTACATCCACTAATGACATGGGTAACTGAAATGCGGAAAATAAAGAGTTATCAAAATAACACATTGTTTCTGACAAAATGAGAGGGGACTGACTCTGAAAAAAACATCTGTAGGCAGAACAACAAAATCTCCATTTCTTCTTAACTTGTGATTTAGAACTTGAAAGACAGTTCATTGACAAGTCTATTGATTTGATCTGAAGATCAATCATCAATCAATCAAGTATCTGAAAAAGTGCTATTTATTACCTGTATGGTCTTGGAAAAGTCTCTTGCCCTCTCTGAATCTTAGTTTCCTATCCATAAAATGAGTGGATTGGTAGCAGTCATCCCCAACATTCTTCCAGCTCTAATAACCTTTTATAGATGGCTGGGGCTGCTGGGAAGTGTGGTTTTTCTAGCTGAAAGGAGAGATGAAGATCCACCAGAGGGAAGTCCAAATATGTTAAAGCTTTGGGTACAGATGTGTTTTAGTGCTCAGAGCTGATTGCAAGCGAGTAGAACGACTGCCCCAGATGGACTATAAGACTGACTATAATTGTGAGTAGTCTGACTTGTCTGACTCACTGAACCACTTAAGGAATGATTTGCCTGCACAGAACTCGCTGCTTTCCTGAATGAGTCTGCCTTATGGCACTGGTGGGACTGGGTGAATTTATCCACTCTCCACTTCTCCCTCCTTCCCGCTGCTTCAGTATGCCTGAAAAAATGGCATCGCATGTCCTTGAAGTTTTCTGCTTTTTAAAAAACCTTGTTTATTTGATGTTTGTACTTTTAAATGAGTTTTGTCCCTAGGTAAAGATAAACTGCTTTTTATTGCATTCCAAGTGAATTTTTTTTATAAATTGGGTAATAAGGTAAATGTAGTGGCTAGTAGAAATTTTGTCAGAATGTACAAAGGCAAAGAAGCCTGTCCTTCTACTCAGGGTCTAAGAAAGGAAAAGATTTCTTCCCTCCTTTGAGGGCTTACTCAATTTTGTAAGTATTTGGCATAGTTAGCTCCCCAAAATAACAATGACAAAAGACAAAGGTAAATTTGTGAGACCAATTTCCCTGGATCTTATAGAGGAAAAAAACACAAGACATTATCAGCTACATGACTATACAAAGAGAGAGGCTTCATTTAATTTAATACCCTCACATATAGAGGAGGAAATTCAGAAAGACTATTTACTTATGGTCATAAAGGTATTAAGAGGAAGAGTAGGGATTCAAATGCAGGGCTTCTGATTCGAGATCCAATGTTCTTTCTACTGTTTCATAATAAATTTAATTTATCTAAATCTATCTAACGTCCATATATCAAACCTTACAAAGTACAGGACAAGCACGAGGTGTTGCTGAGACATTTTCTTCTAAAAGCAATTACATTGCATTATATTGTAAAAACCTGCCCTAACCCTTTTTTATTGCTATTGCTGATACCACCATCCTACCTGTAATCCAAGTTCTTAACCTTATAATTTTCTTTAGATCCTTCTCCTGCACTCCCCACATCCAATCCAGTTTCTAAATCCCATTGATTTTACCTCTGAAATATCATTCACATCTGTTCCTTCCTTTTTAGTCTAATTAAGATTTCCCTACTGTAGATCTTTACTTCCTCTCATTTAGGCTACTGTGAGATTCACCTAATTGATCTACCTTTCTTCCAGTTTTTCTCCTACCCAAAAAGTCCACAACACTAATATTTATTTTATTTTTATTTTTTAATAACTTTTTATTGACAGAACCCATGCCAGGGTAATTTTTTACAACATTATCCCTTGCACTCACTTCTGTTCTGATTTTTCCCCTCCCTCCCTCCACCCCCTCCCCCAGATGGCAAGCAGTCCTATACATGTTAAATAGGTTACAGACAACACTAATATTTTAGCAATATTACTAATGCGTTGTGATAAATATGTCACTTTTCTTAAACAAATAGTTCACCATTGCCTGATAAATAAAATTTAAACTTTTTTTAATTCAATAATTTAATTTTTATTGAAGTTTTTTATTTTCAAAACATATGCAAAGATAATTTTTCAACATTGAGCCTTGAAAAACCTTGTGGTCCAGTTCTCCACCGCTTTCCCTCATCCCCTCCCCTAGATGGCAAGTAATCTAATATATGTTAAACATGGTAAAAAAAATGTTAAATCCAATACAGGCATACATATTTATACAATTATCTTGCTGCACGAGAGACATCAAATCAAAAAGGAAAAAAAATGAGAAAACAAATTCAAGCAAACCACACCACAAAGAGTGAAAATGCTGTGTTGTGATCCACACTCAGTTCCTGCAGTGTAGAAGACTCTCATTATCACAAGATCATCAGAACTGGCATGAATTTTCTCATTGTTGAGAAGTACCTTGTCCACCAGAATTGATCATCATACACTCTTGCTGTTGCTGTGTATAATGATCTCCTGGTTCTGCTCATTTCCCTTAGCATCAGTTTGTGTAAGTCTCTCCAGTCCTTTCTGAAATCATCCTGCTGGTCATTTCTTACAGAACAATAATATTCCATAACATTCATATACCATAACTTATTCAGCCATTCTCCAACTGCAGGGTATCCAATCAATTTCCAGTTAACAACTGCCACAAACATTTTTGCACATACAGGTCCCTTTCTCTCCTTTAAAATCTCTTTGGGATACAGGCCCAGTAGAAACAAAGCTGGATCAAAAGGTATGCACAGTTTTATAGTCCTTTGGGCACAGATCCAAATTGCTCTCCATTATGGTTGGATCACTTCACAATTCCACCAACAATGTTTTAGTGATCCAGTTTTCCCACATCCCCTCCAACGTTCATCATAAAATATAAACTCCTGACTCAACATTCAAGGCCTTTTACATTTTGACCCCAACCTACCTTTCTACTCCTAACTCCCACTACTCTCTTTCACATGGACTATGCTGTGGTCAAACCAGATCACATTTGTTAACACCATTCCTCATGCTTAAAATGGACTTCTCCTCTGATCCTAATCTTTCTCCAAGGGCAAGTCAGGTTGTACTACCTGGATGAAGTCTTTCTTGACAGTTACAGGTATAAGTGTTATCTCCCTCTTTAAATTTCTCAAAGTACCTTGCCCAGACATCTTATTTACACTTATCTTTCTCTTCTCTTCATCATGGTTTCAGTATATGATTATTCCCCCATTAAAGTAATATAAGATCCTAAGAATAAGGTCTGCATTATATTCATCTTAGTATCTTCATGGTCTAATATTATCCTTTATTTAGCACAATGATACTTAATAAATGTATATTGAAATTAAAACAAATATGATATTTTCCAAAACTACTTCTGTAACAACTGTCACTCACTTCAGCACAATGGCAAGTAGGAAAAAGATTTTTAAAGATTTTAAGGAGAAAGGTTTCTTCGGGCTGGTCATTCAGCACAAAACCCCAGCCATACATATTTTACACCTAGTTCAATATCCCTACTTCCTCACCATCAACTTTGACCCCATAGTTACTCCTTCTAGCTAGTTCTACTTTGTATCATGTTCTCCAATTGGAACTGTTTTGGTTTTATCATTGTATTGTATTTGCATCCCTTAGTAATTTGCACAGTGCTCCATCTATCATCCATCCATCTATCTGTCTATTCATCCATCCAACCATCTAAACGTTTATACATCTAATCTATCTTATTTTCCTTGTATTTTAGTCAGCCAAATGTGGAGGTGCTAATTACATTTGTCTGACCTGGAGTGCAATTTTATGTAATGGTTGGTAATAAGAAAAATAATAATACACCCCCAGAGCCCAATTCATCATCTGTGTGTATTATGGGGCAAGGGGAGGGCACTGTACCATTTTCAAAGTAAAGGAATGTCAGTTAAGGTGATGTACAACAGACTCTTTCCTGGGAGAACAATAGCAGCTCTTTTAGCTTGGCAAGGACACTGAAATGCTAGCAAATTAAGCTATGGCAATATCACTGATTAGGTTATTACCTTGACCGGTGAGAAGTAACTCATCTTATGAATCTAAGAAATAGATGGAACGGGTTAGGATTGCAGGTTGACCTAACTCAAAACCATTGTGATGATTAGACTGGCATGGAAGGCAGGAAGTAATTGGTGTTCCTTCATGTTCTGATGCCAGCAAGAAAGCAAGATGCATCAGAAACCAGAAATATCCGTACTCTACCTGTTGGGAATGCTGCAGGATAGATTATGCTGACCTTTATGCTAGCACAAGTGAGCATTTACTGCTCTGAAGATGTGAGCATTTTCATGATACAGCAATACTATATCATAACAGAAGTAGAAACAAATCTCTTCAGTTATAAACAAGGGCTTTGTACTGAATTTTGCCAAAGGTACCCTCAGCTCCAAGTCACACGATAACATATTGCTAGCAAAGCAGTCATAAAAATTAAGTTTATCCCTAGGCTTAGCTTAGCCAAAATTGAAAATTAAGAAGCTTTCAAAATTTGAAGAGGGGAAAGTGAAAGATCATAAGGTCACTGGAAATCTTTGGTTGGTGATAACTACAGGAATTATGCCCAATAATGAAATTACTGACAAAAACAGCACCAATATTTCAAATGATTTTGAAAAAAAATGGAAGTCCATAAATTGGATTTCTGACATGCCCTTTTTGAGTTTGATGGTATGAATGCAAATAGCAGATCAGTTGAATCAAAATAGTAAATTTTTAAAAGCTAGTGTCTATTATAACTATCACCCACAATATTTGACAGAAGATATAAAAAACATCTCAAGTTATACAAAATTTATGTGGCAACCACGGTCATGGTAAGACCATAGGAAGAAAGGTGGTGCCATTGAAAGGTGTCATATATCATCATGACTGAAGCAAGTTGAGAGAGCTATCAAATAGCTGCAGAAAAATATCAGGAGATTTCCTCAAAGTCTTGCTGGCACATGCAGTATTTTTAAAAAGCCCTATTATATAAGTTGAATTCTAAAAATGAAAACATATCATAAATTTTATTTTCTTAAATAGAAATTAAAATCAATGGTTAAAAGGCTAAGGGGCAAAAGGAATTAAAACATACTATTTTTTTTTAAAATCAATGAAGAAAAACTTTATTACAGAGTCTTAAGAAGTAAAGGAATCAGAGGAGAGAAAGAATTCTGAGAATATGGAAAATTTGGGGTTCTTTACATTACAGTGAAGAATTCCAAAGCAACAAAAACATGAGTTGAATCAAACAAAAAACAGAAAACTTGTTGACTTTTAATATAATGAATGATATTCATCATTTACATTACATCAATTACATCAAGGAAGATAACAAATTCTAGCTTCTCTGAAAAACTGGAAAGAAATATGGAATTTGAGGTACTGACAAAGCACTTTATGAACCTCACAGAAGCAAGTTTAATTCCATCTCTCTAAACAGAAATCATTGCTTATCTATTACTACAAGATAAGGAACCTAGTGGCTCCCTCCAAATATTGGCAGTGCAGATTGATGCATTTTTTTAACTGTTCGCTACTTATATGGTATCAATAAAAAAGAAATCTATCAACACTTAACATATTGACTGAGAAGCGTAAGAAGAGTGTCAAGAAGTTTAAAGGATATAAAGAGCAATGGTTATTATTAATTTGGTCATTATTACATAAATTGTTCCAAAACCCCCAAACATTTACAGTCTCTTCTATGAGACTTTTCCTGATCCTCTCAGTTGCTCATACTTCTCCCCATCTTTGAAAGTGCCTTTTAAGTTTTTGCTTTGTATATAATGTACTTAAATATATGAGTTGTTGCCCCTGATAGAATGTAAATTATTGAAGAACTGGAATTTTTTGTGTTTGTGGGGGTAGGGGAAAAAGGAGGTAAGACAGAAAAAGGGAGGAGAGTGAGGATTAAAAGGTGGCAAAGAGAAATAGAGATACAAGAAAGAGACAGAAACAGAGATAGAAAGAGATATACAGAGAGATAGAAACAGAGATGGGGGAAGGGAGAGAGAAAGAGGGAAAGGAGAGAGGAAGAGAGAGATAAGGAGAGAAAGAGAGAGAGAGAGAGAGAGAGAGAGAGAGAGAGAGAGAGAGAGAGAGAGAAAGAAAGAGAGAGAGAGAGAGAGAGAAATTCCATGGCTTGTTTCCATTTGTGGCCAAGATGTGCATTTTTATTTTGTGCAAACTGATTTACCTGAAGTATAGTTCTGTCATTCTCCTACTGGATAAATTCCAGGGCTCCCTGTTAACAACTCTATAATCACTATAAACTGTTTTGCATTTTAAACCCTTCACAACCTGGTCCCAAACAGTCATTCTAGAGTTTTTGCACATCATTTTTCACCATTCACACATTTCACTTCAGCCCACCTGGCCTTCTCTCTGCTCCTTGCACACCATCCTCCATTCTCCATCTCTGTTCTTTGTACCATCTGGCCACTATAACTAGAATGCACTTCATCCTCATGTGTCTCAGAACCACTGGTTTCCTCTGAAGCTCATCTCAACTACTATGTTCCCTATGAAACCTTTTCTGATTTCCTCAGCTTTTAGAACTTTTCCCTTTCCCTTTGCTCATCACCATTTATCACCATATATTCTTATACATTCATATTGTCTTCCTTAGCTAGACTTTTAGCATCTTGAAGATGCTTTTGGAGTGGTACAGTGCCTAGCCCATAGAAGGCACTTAATAAAACGCTTTTTGATTGATTCATTGGCCCATGTGACTAAAAAGCTTGAGAGTGTAATGCCGGGAACTGAGGCAAGATAGAGATTAGAGAGTTTTAAATATTTTATTTGGATTTCTGAGAGGGAGAGAGTGTGCTGGGGGCATGATGCCCCCAGGACTGATGTCCAAAGCATCCAGCAGTGAATGTGAGTTCTCAATGACATAGTTATAGGTCTTAGCTCAGGTAGCTAAACAAGGGTGGAGTCCAAAGTCTATCCAAGCGGGAATCTCTAGGCAGGAACCATCAATCTGACAGGTTGGGGGGTAGGACCATAAATTCTTACAAACTGGGAGTTATGGAGGTGTTGAGCTTAGAGCCAGGAAGTCTGGACTCCCCTTATCTTGAGTCTACACATTGACAATTTATAACCTTAAAGTAGCCCTGAGTTATATCAGTCTTAATGAACCAGAGTGGGGGGGTTGCAACTAAGGGGATTGGGGCAGAACAATTAGGGAAACTGAGGCAGGACAATTGGGGAAACTGAGGCAGAACAATAAGAGAAACTTATTTTCCCTTATTGAAACTGAGTCAGAACAATTCGGGAAACTGAGTCAGAATGATTTAGAGAAACTGAGTCAGAACAATTTAGGGAAACTGAGGCAGAGCAATTTAGGGAAACTAAGGCAGGACAATTAGGGAAATTGAAGCACAACACGAGGAAGAAATATACCAAAAACAGGAAAGCCCACCTGATTTTGAGGGAAACATAGTAAGTCATACCATGTTTGAGACAGAAGCCAAGTGGTAGAACTGATCTAATTCATGAAAGTGATGGCAGAGAGACTAGGGATTCCATCTATTCATTAAAATAAACCCCTATAATATAGCTATTCCCTATTCCTTTGATGCGTCTAGCCCCAGCAACACACCAAAACAGGTGACAGCTGGCAGGAAATTCCCCAGCACCTGTCTTCTCCCAAATCTCACAATCTGAGAAGAAAGACTGTTTCCAACAAATGCCGTCTGCTCAGCACACACACACACACACACACACACACACACACACCCCTTCTTCAATGTTCTTCCTTCCCTTCCATCCCGGACAGACAGAAAAGATGGTGTCCCATGGCAAAATACAACTCATCACTAGAGCACATGGCCCTCATGATATTGGAGAGCCAAGCCTCTGAGAGAACCACAAAGCATCCCAGTTTGTCCACCCACTAGATTGGCAAGACATTTCTAGTGGAGACAGCAACTAGCACAATGCCTTGCACACAATAGACACTTTAGAAATGTTTGTGGATTTGCACTGAATTGTGGAAGGGCTAGAATTACAGAAAGAAAAAAAATAAACTCTGGTATTTTGTGCCAGTGGAAACATCACTGGATTTTAGGGCAGAGGATCTTCTTCTGCCTCTTACCTTATGTGTGTTCTTTGGCAAATCAGCTGACCTCTCTGCACCTTAGTTTCCTCATCTGTAAAATGAAGAGATTAGAGTGGATGACTTCTGAGGGCCTTTCTATAAGGTTCCTTCCATAAATCTATGCTCCTCAAACTTCAGAAGTTAAATGATTTGTCTAGATCTCATAGCTAGTAAGTGATATAACCAGGGATAGAACTAATTCAACTTAATCCAATGACTCAAGAATTCTGATGCTAAATTTACTGTTCTTTCCACCAAACAACATTTACCTCCCCTTATGCATAATTGTAAAATTGCTGTAAATTTCATAAGACAGAACTTAGAAAGTTGGCAAATATGAATAAAGCATATGAAATAGTAGGTGTTCGGAAATGTACTGAAAACTATCCCAGGTCTTTTCCTGGAAATCCCTCATAGCTTCGTGTCCTATAAACAAAGCATAGATATATTCATGCATATGCAATACATATATATAGGTGCATATATATGTATATATATTCACACACTTTTGTGTGTGTAACCTAGCTTGTTAAGTGGGCAAGAGACTATTGAAGAATTTCTTCAAAGTGTTAGTAAGATGTCTGTATATACATATGTGTATATATTTCATACATGTGTATATAGATATAGATGCATATTATATATGTGTACATACATATGTCAAAACATTCCCAACCATTGTGTTCTCTATTTTTCACATTATATGTTGATTGATCCTTTTTTATGGTAAAAAAATGCCTCATGTAATGGCTATTTCTACCCTCCATTTCCCCTCAGGTATCACATGGCTTGTAGTTTAAAATAAGTTATTGTACATGGCACTATTATAAAGAATTAACATTTTTATGCATCATTCAATTCTCTGCTGAGTGTAGAAAAGGTTGCTGATTTTAGGAATATTTCCTTGTTTTGAATTAATTAACAAGGTAAGTTGAAATTCACATCTAATTCTTAAGGGATTTACCAAGATGGCAGCAGCACTGCAGAGTAAATTGTTTACAACCGATGCTAATGTCTGCTCATTTGATTTAATGTGTGGTGTGCTGTTCAATTGCTCCAGGGGGCTTTCTCCTAATAGTCAATCTTGGCCATAATAGCAACAGCTATACCTCTGTCCTCCTGCAGAATGAACACTCTGTTGGGGGATTTTTTTCCCTCCCAAAATTAGTGAAATGGGAAGCCTGGAGGAGTTTTGCTGAAAAGTGAGTTGGAAGGTGGGAGAATGGTTAGTGAAGTTGATGAACTAATCCAGGCTGAGTTAGTGTTGGGTTAGATCTTTTCATCAGACTCACAGATTCAGGGCTCATCTCTAGAAAGATTTGAAGAGAAAGAGATCTGGGGCATGCCTTATACTAATTGAAAGGGTGGAACTTCAGTCTTTCTCTTTAAAGGAAGAGCACACACTATTGCATTGTTAATAGAGCCCTTTATTAGTCCAACCATTGTTTAAAAAAAAAGTTTAAATTATACTAGGCATGTGCTACCATCTAAAACATATTTCTTTATTGGTCCCAGTTGTGAAAGAAGAAACAGACTTAAAAAAAAAAACAAAAAGGACAAAATAAGTGAAAAAATGTCAATCAACATTCAGAGTCCATCAGTTCTTTATCTGGATATGGATAGCATTTTCCTTCATGAATCCTTTGTACTTGTCTTGTATCATTGTGTTGCTGAGAAAAACTGAGTCTTTTATAGTTGGTCATTACACAGTGCTGCTAAGACTGTACATTTCTCCTAGTTCTGCCTATTTCATTTTGCAACATCTTTCCAGATGTCTTCTGAAATCTGTCTGCTCATAATTTTTTACCACATAATAGTATTCTATTACATTCATATGTCACAACTTATTCAGCCATTCCCTAATGGATGGGAAAACCCTCAATTTCCAATATTTTGCCATCATAGAAGGGGTTGCTATAAATATTTTTGTACATGTAAGTCCTCTTATCTTTTTATGATTTTCTTGGGATACAGACCTAGTAACAGTAATCCTGGATTATATATGCACAGTTTAGTTGCTCTTAGGACATATTTCCAGGATTGTTGGATCATTTCACAACTCCACCAACAATGATTTAGTGTCCTGATTTTCCCACATCCTCTCCAACATTGTCATTTTTCTTTTGGGGAGGGTCATATTAGCCAATCCAATAGGTATGAAGTGGTACTTCAGAGCTGTTTTAATACGTATTTCTCTAATCAAAAGTAATTGAGAATACTTCTTCATATGCCTATATATAACTTTGATTTATTTGTCTGACAACTTCCTGTTCATTTCTTGTAACCATTTATCATGTGGAGAATGTCTTGTATTCTTATAGATTTGACTCCACTCTCTATATATTTGAGAAATGAGGCCTTTATCAGAAATACTTGCTATAAAGATTGTTTCCCAAATTTCTGCTTTTTATTTTCTTTCTAATTTTAGTTGCATTGCTTTTGTTTGTACAAAAGCTTTTTAATATAATATAATCAAAATTATTTATTTTTCATTTCATAATGATCTCTGTTTCTTTTCTAGTCATAACCCTATAACTCACTTAATTTTACCCTTAAAAATTTGGTGCGTATATGTGTAGTATTGTTATTATATTATCGTCTATGGTATCATTTAGCAAGATGCACTTTCCTTCCTTATGTCTTTGACTTGACCTAATTTTTTTTGCTTTTGTTTTGTCTTAGATCATTATTGCTATTCCTGACTTTTTTTAAACTTCAGTTAAAGCATAATAAATTCTGCTCTAGCCCCTCACCTTTACTCTATGTATGTCTCTCTGCTTCAAGTGTGTTGTAAACAATATATTGTAGAATTCTGATTTCTAATTCACTCCATTCATTTCTTTTTTATGGGAGATTTTATCCCATTCACATTTACAATTATGATTACTAACTGTACATATCTCTCCATTCTATCTTTCTTCCTGTTTGTCCTCTCTCTCCTTTCACCCTTTTCCTTCTTGATAGTGTTTTGCTTCTATCTACCACCTCCCTTCATCTATCCTCTCTTCTGTCAATCTCTCCCCCACTCCCTGCCTCCTTAATCTCTCCCTTGTTTTTCTGTACAGTAAGATAGATTTCTATATTCAAATGATTGTGTATAAATACTACACCTTCTTTGAGCCAAAACTAATGAGGGTAAGGCTTGAGTGATGCCTATTGCCCACCTTTCTACTCTACATATGAAATAATTTATTCCATTCTACCTTTCCCCCTTTCTTCTGCATTAAGTGTACTACTCTTTTTCATCCCTTAATTATTTTATATGCCATATCCTCAAATTCACCTTATATCCATAACCTCTATCCATGTATATTCTCTCTAGCTGTATTATCAATGGTGCAATTTTTTAATTTAATAGTATTTTATTTTTCCAAATACATGCAGAGATAGTCCTCAATATTCACCATTGCAAAACCTGTGTTCCGTTTTTTTCTCCCTGTCCTCTCCACCCCTCTTCCCCATGATAGCAAACAATCCAATATAGGTTAAACATGTGCAATTCTTCTAAACATGTTTCCATATTCATGATGCTGCATTAAAAAAATCAGATCAAAGGAGAAAAAAACATGAGGGGGTAAAAAAAACAAACTACAACAGAAAAGGTGAAAACACTATGCTTTGATTCACATTTAATCTCCATAGTTCTTTCTCTAAATGTGGATGGCTCTTTCTACTTGTTAAGCAGTTTTTTCCAAGCTGTTGACTTTTTAGTTCAAATTTCTTTTGCATTATTCTTATTTCTTTCCCCAATTTTCTTCTACCTTTCTGACATGATCTTTAAGTCATTTTGCATTTTTGCCCATTAGTTCTTTCTGCACTTGAGACCATTGAACATTTTTCTTTAGGGTTTTGTCCATAGGTGCTTTGACATTGTTGTCCCCTTCTGAGTTTGTGTCTTCTTTTCTGTCACCATAAGTACATTTTATGATCAGGTTTTTTTTATTGTTGTTGTTTTTTTGCTTATTGGGGGGGGCGGGACTTTTTCCTTTCTTTTAAATTTGAGCTCTGCTCCTGAGGTGGAAGAAGCATTATTTCTTCTGCCAGTGGCTGCAGATCCTGGATATTTACATGGTGCTGGATTGATATTGCCCTGAAGCCCACAGGAGACCCTTATATCTGTTGCTGTTCTGGGGAGTTGAGGTTGAGGGGGCTAGTGCTCCTGGAGGTTGTAGAGATCTGGCAACATACCTAGTACTGTGCTGGGATCTGGCTAAGGCAAGTAGCATGTTTCTGCATTTCCCTGAGGCTACTACACTGGTCTAGAAGGCTGGTCACTGGAGTATTCCTGTTTGCCTGGGGCTGTGCTGAAGCAGGTGGTGATTCTCAGAGTGTAGTCTGCTGAGTCCCCTGGCTATGCTAATACTCGTGGGGGGATCTTGGTGTTGGCAAGTTTCTGCTCCACCACTGGAGCCCAGGATCTCCCACTGATTTGCTTAGTTGGGGCTTGCTGCTGGCTTGCTAGGATGCTTCCTGTCCTGGATTGTATTCCCCTTGTACTCAAATGAGACAGACATTTCTTGGGCTAAAATATTGTTTCATACCATCTTTTTGCTGATCCTGCTGTTCTAGGATTTGTTTGGGGGCACTATTTTATGGTTGTTTGGAGATAAACATTGGAGAATTATGTCAACATACTATTTACTGTGCCATCTTGACTGCTGGAAGTCCTGTATGGATTCTTTGGTCAAGCAATATCATATTGTATCTCAAGGTCAAAGCCAGAGGGAGAAATTCCATATATACAAAAATGAGATAGTTGCTTCTTTGTGGTATCCAGAGGCTGGAATCAAAATGAATGTTCTTTGATTTGGGAATGGTTCAGTAAGTTATGGAAAATGAATGTAAAAGAGTATTGTTACTATAAATCAATTTACACATCACACAATTTACACAATTTACACAAAACATGAGAACAATTTACACAGTGACCACAGCAACGTAATGGAAAGCAAGAATGAAAAATATTACAACTCTGATCAATTCACTGAACCAACTTGGCTTCAGAGGACTGATGATGAAACACACCTCTCTGCTCTTTACAAAAAGGTGGTGTACTACAGGTGTAGGATGAATCATATTTTGTCAGACATAGTCAATACACTGATTTTCTTTTTAAGCCCATGTGCAATTTAAATATATACATGATGTGGAATTTTTCTTGCTCCATATTCCAGACAGTCTGAAATTTTATCTTTGTATAGAGGAAAAGAAAGGGGTAAGTCTTGTGGGGGAAATAGGGTAGCAATGTCATACAGGAACCAGAATCATCATTGTTGGGCAATTTCTTCTTTACTCTTCTATATTAAGGAGGATATTGGATTAGAATTACACAATACATTTATAGTATAGGGTTCTAAAAAGAAATTCAGAATAAAATCTTCTTTCTCTAATTGCTATTAAAGGGGAGGGGAGTTTACTAATACAGCTTAAATAATTTAGCTCCCTCCCCTTAAATGTGATTACACAAAATACTAACACAAATAGCTGGGAGGCTCTTCATTAAAGTAAGCAGTAAGTAGAAATTGGAAAAGTCATAAAGATTATGGCAAACAATTTGATATACCAGAATAAACCAAGTTTTCAATGTGGGAACAATATAAGCAAGACAATATCTCAGTTCAATCAAAGACAAAATTATCTTATGGGGGAGAAGGGAGAGTCTCCTTTTAGCATTCTTTAGGATGTTAACTGCTTGAAATCAAGGATTATGTTAATGGTCATATCTTTGGCTCCAAGGAGATCTCTAGTCCACCATCCAAAATTTCACACTTATCCTCTCTTTATTGCTATCTTTCCAATGTCTCTTCTCCTATCATCCCTTTACAATCCAAATAAATTCCTTCTCTTTTTACAAAAATAAATAGTAGTATGAACTCAGAAGTCTCTCAGCCAATCAGAAATCATATCTCCGCTCCATATATCCTCAGAAGATAGAGTCATAGAGCTGTCTTTCAGGAAAAATGCTTCAGACTTTGGTAGGAGTGAGATTTTTACTCATTTCAGTCCTCTCCAGTTCTTTATGACCTCATTTAGGGTTTTCTTGGCAAAGATAGTGGAGTAGTTTTGACATTTCCTTCTCCAGTTCATTTTACAGATGAGGAAACTGAGACAAACAGAATTAAATGACTTTCCCAGGTTCACATGTAAGTGTCTAAGACAGAATTTGAACTCAGATCCATCTGACTCCAGAGCTGTCACTATATCCACTACACTACCTAGTCGTTTCAGGAACAAGATTATATGAAGATAAATAAATATAAGGTAATTTTTGGAAGGAGGATATGAGTAGTAATAAAGAAGGAAAGTCAGGAAAGTCTTCAGGGAAGCATCTGAACTGACCATTGAAGGAGAATAAGGGTGCAAGGTAAAGGCAAAGATGAAAGAAGTAAATTCTAGGTACATGGTATGACTTGCATGAAATGTAGGGGGGGGTTGGAAGATGTTGAATGTGTAACTACATGGCACAGTGAATAGAGTGTTGGGCTTGGAGTCAATAGTAATCATTGATGTTTCCATAATTTCACCATTAATTTGGTCAGTTGCAAGTTTTAGATCTCTTTGAGGGAGTTTTTGGAGGGAGCCTCTGTACTACTTTTGATAAAATTGCCATTTTTCTTCTGCCTCTAAAACTGCCCCTTAATCTGACAAGGAAAAAAATGAATCTTTAATAAAGTAAAGGATTGCCAAGAATTCCTAATGAAATGTCTCCAAGTGAGTAGAATTTGAAATGTAAATACAGGAGTCAAGAGAAATATAGAAAGGTAAATACATTTGCTCAGATGGAAGGGATTCTATAATGATGAATTGTTTACATATGAATAGGGAAGAAGAACCAAGTATTCTCTCACTGATATTTTTCAAGAGTCATAAAGTTAAATAATGAAGACAGAGCCTGGTATTAATTATAGTCTGTTTCAAAGGTCATAGAAGAAGGAAATGGAAGGAAAAGTGGAATATATTATGGAGGAAAGAAAGGAAAAGGAAATGGAATTTATCTTACATATAATAAAGATAAAGAGATAATTTCATTTGAATAAGACAAAGGAAAACTGAAAACTTACTTAGTAATACATATTAAGCTATAATAATGAGAGACCTCAATGTACCCCCTTTATAACCTAAACAAATTTAGCAAAAAGATAAACAAGAAAAAAGTTAAGATCTTGAGTAGAACGTCACAAAAATTCAATATTACTATTTTGGTGATTACTGAATAGTTATAGAAAAGCATTTAAATATTTTCCAGCTAGGCAAAGCATCTTTACAAAACTGATCATGTGCTGAGGTATTTTACCTTACAAGCAAAGTCAGAAAAGCAGAGGTTTTCAAGGTTCCAATATTAACTGTATATTAAATAATTTAGTTTTAAAGAATTCTTGAGTCAAAGAACAAACTTATAGATACAATAAAAAATGTCAGAAAAGAAATTTAAACTTTTAGAATTCAGTGAAAGCAACCCTTTGGAAACAATTTATATTCTAAATGATTCCATTCAAAAGGAGAAATAACAAGACTATAATACCAGAAAAACTGAGGCAAGACAGAGATTGGTTTTTAATCTTTAATGTGGAGAGTTTAGACTAGCCAGCCTTATGGAACTCTTGTCCAAAGCTTTCAACCCTGAGAAACTGAGGCAGGGAACTTATATGGGGTTTTAGTTAGTTAGGGTTTGCAAGCAGGGTACGAAGCCGAGAATGCAATTAGTCTAACATTTCGCAGCTGTTGTTATCTTTACTTCGGAGAAAAAGCAGGGAGAGAAGAGTTAACTTGGTATTTACACTTTTTGGATTGTGGCTCAAGCCATGTCAGACAAGGGAGGAGGACCATTCTTGGATAGATAGGGGATATAACAGGTTTTTAGGTAGGAGATGAGATGGCATAATTTTATTCTGGAGGTAGTTTTGGACAAGGATGGAAGCAGAGTAGTGGGCACCTGGATATCTTTTCTATCCTTCATTGTCATAATGGTATATGAAGGGGAGTTGGAGCCTCAAGGTTTTTTCTAGGCTCTCAATTTCCAGTGTTAATGGCAAAGAAGGAGTCAGAGAGCTATAGATCTCAACATATTTGCTATGGGTTGTTATTCAGGGTTTAGACAAGATCAACAAATTTGATATGTAACTAAAAAAACTTTGAAGTGAAAAAAATTAAAAACAACTAAACACTAAAGTAGGAATTCTGAAAGTCAAAAAAGAAGTCGACAAAATTAAAAGCAAAAGAAAAAAAAAACCTTACTAGCTTTTTTTTAATCTACTAAAACAGGTAAGAAGATAGAATGATTTTTAAAAGAGAGGGGATAGCCAAAGTCTATACCAAAAATGAAAACTTAAGATGAAATAAAGGAAAGAATTTTGTTTAGTTAGATGCTAACATAATCTATAACTTAGAGAAGAGAATCCATAACTATAAAAAAAGATGAACACACAAAAAATAAATTATTTAAATAGCACATTATCAGGGGGGGAAATGAATAAGCCATAAGTGAACTCTAAAAATAAAAAAAGAACCAGCTGTATTTACAAATAAATTATATCAACTATTCAAATAAAAATTAATTTATTATGTAAGCTTGTTGCAAAAATAAAAAATAAAGAATCCTGCCACATTTTATGTGATAACAAAAATATTCTTGATACCTAAAACAAGAAGAGACAAAATTGAAAAAAAATCCAGATACAAAAATATTAAATGAAAGATTAGCCTAGAATTACATATTTAAAATATCATACACTATCATTTGGCTAGATTTATGCCAAGATTTAAATCTTGATTCAATATTAGGAAAAAATAAACCTAACATAATAATTAATGATAATTTCTGTGTTTTTTATAAAAATAAAATACTAAAAAGCATGAAAATAAATGGACATTTCCTTAATCTGGTAAACAGATGGTGCAGTGCATAGAATTCCAATCTTGAAATCAAAAAGAGTTTCAAATCCAACCTCAAACACTTGTTAATTGTGTAAACCTGGACAAGTCAAGCAACCTTGTTTATCTCAGTTTCCTCATCTGGAAAATGACCTGGAGAAGGAAATTGAAACCACTTTAGTATTTTTGCCAAGAAAACCCCAAAAGGAGTCATAAAGAGTCAAACAAGACTGAAAATGACTAAACAATAATAGTTTACTAAACAATAACAATAATATTTATCTAAAATAAAGGGCCGTTGCTATGAAAAATGGAGAAAGAAGACTGTATAATATTAAGGGTGTTCATTATAATATCAAGCATGTCCATTATCACCACTAATATTTGATATAGTTCTAAAAATGCTAACTACAGAAATATGACAAGAAAAAGGAAAAAAAGATTAATATAATAATCTATTGAGAGAATCCAAGGGAGCCAAATCAAATATTCAATTGAAATAATATTTTCCATAAATTTGTAGGATATAAAATAAATTCAGATTAGTTATCATCATTTCAACATTATCAACAGAAGCCAACAAAGGTTAAAAATTGTATTGAAAGTAACAATAAAATGTATAAATTATTACCAACAGGAAGAAATTGGAGATTTTCATTAAAAATAACTATAAAATATTAAAGAAACTATCTATTAAGACACACAAGAACTTTGTGAATATAACCACAAAGCACTCTCCACCAAAAAAAAAAAAATTAAAAATTATCTAATTTAGAGAAGAATTAATTGCTCATGAGTAGGTTATCCTAATAAAAATGATACTAACATTTAAATTATTTACTTCTTTAATGCCATACCAATCAAAACTCCAAAGGATTAATTTATAGATCTAGGAAAAAAAATTCTATTTTTTTAAAGTAAAGAACCTAAAGTGGAATAATGCAAAAAAAAAAAAAAAAAGGCAGAAAGAAGACTACCAGATGAAATCTCAAGCCATATTACAAATCAGTTATATTAAAAACTATTTGGTACTTTAAAAAAAAAAAGGTTTATCAATGGAACAGATTATGTGAAACATACAGATGGAAGTGGAAATTTTGGAATGATATTTAATTAACCCAAAAATTCCAACTACTCGAGTAAAGATCATCATTTGACTAAAACTGCTCAAAAATTGGACAGCTATCTGACATTAATTAATTAAGACCAAAACCTCATACTCTGTGACAAAATGGATACATGATGTAGATATAAAAGGTCACATCATAAATAAATTACAGAAAGAAGAAATAAATTACTTTTCAGATGTATGGATAAGGGACGTTTACATAACCAAAGAAGGGATAGAGAGGATTGCAGAAGATAAACTGGACAATTTTGATTTCATGAAATTTAATGTTTTTCACAAATTCAATGCAACCAGTATTAGAAGAAAAATCTTTGCAAATTGTTTTTCTGATAAAGAAGTATCAATTCCATGATATGTATAAGGAACTGATTTCAATTTATAACAATAAGAGACTTTCGGGCCAGCTACATGGTGCAGTGGAACCAGCCCTGAAATCAGGAGGACGCGAGTTCAAATCCGACCTCAGACACTTAACACTTCCTAGCTGTGTAACCCTGGGTAAGTCATTTAATCCCAATTGCCTCAGGAAAAAAAAAAAGAATAAGAGATTTTTCCCCAATTTATAAAGAACCAAAAGAAATGAATAAGTTGTTTCCAAGGAACGAAAACTAAATTGTCAAACTATGGGAAATATAAAAATAAAACAAAACAAAAACGCACCAACACAATCCAAATCACTACAAATTAGAAAAATCCAAATTAAGCAACTCTTAAGATGTCTTCCTTACAACCATCCTATTGACAAAGCTGAACAAAAAAAAAAAAAAAAAAAGAAAGAAAGAAAATGACAAATTTTAGATAAGCTTCTAGAAAATAAGTACATGGATTCATGAATTCTAGAGTAATTTGGAACAAATTATCAAATTCAAAAATTCAAAGAGATCAAAGAAAGAAAAAGAAGTCCCACAGGTACAAAAATGTTTACTGGAGATCTCTTTGTAAGGGTAAAGAATTAGAAATTAAAGGGGTAGCCATCACTTAGAGGTAATTCGTGACAAAGTGAATTGAGCATATTAAATGTTTGTCAGTAAAATGAAGCAAACGTTTTATCCATTCAGTTTCTCTCCCTATTCCATCACCAGTAATTTTTTCATATAAAAGCATTTTAATTTTACATAGTGAAAACTGTTAGTATTGTCTTGTAATTGCCTCTATCTCTTGATTTATAATTCTTCCAATGAATCCTGCCAAATTCCTTTTGTGACATAAATATTGTACTGATACCAAAACCAGGAAGAGCCAAAACAAAGGAAGAAAAGTATAGTCCATTCTCCTTAATGAATGTTGGTGCAAAAATTTTAAATAAAATTTTAGCAAAGAAATTACATCAATTTATCACCAGGATAAAATAGTATGGTCAAGGGGGATATATACCAGGATTTCAGGATTGGTTCAATATCAAGGAAATGTGATAATCAAGAAGGCCTGATTGACCATATCAATAATAAAAATTAACAAAAATTGTATGGTTATCTCAATGGATGCATAAAAAGCTTTTGAAAAAAGATATCCATTCTTATTAAAAACACTAGAGAGAAGAGCAGCTAAATGGAGCGATAGAGAACCAGCCCTGAAGTCAGGAGAACCTAAGTTCAAATTTTATCTCAGACACTTAACATTTAACTAGTTGTGTGACTCTGGGTAAGTTAGAACCCCAATTGCCTACCAATGGAGTTTTCCTTAAAATGATAAGCAGCATTTATCTAAAACCATCAACAAAAGGGAAAACGGCTCATATGTGCAAAAATGTTTGCAGCAGCTCTTTTTGTAATAGCAAGGAACTGGAAATTGAGTGGATGCCCATCAATTGGGGAATGGCTAAATAAGTTATGCTAAATGAAAGTAATGGAATGTTATTGATGAGCAGGCTGATTTCAGAAAAGACTTACAAGAATTGATGTTCAGTGAAGGGAGACTA
The DNA here is from genome assembly GCF_902635505.1 of Sarcophilus harrisii. NCBI lineage: Eukaryota > Metazoa > Chordata > Mammalia > Dasyuromorphia > Dasyuridae > Sarcophilus > Sarcophilus harrisii. The sequence goes on along the minus strand of NC_045427.1, from coordinate 463,630,983 downwards.
AATGTGAATCAAAGCATAGTATTTTTTTTTTGTTGTTTGTTATTTTATAAAGCTAGAAAAAACAAAATTTATCATATCTTAGGAAATAATGGAATAATGGGAAAAAATGCAAAGGACAATGGTCTAGCAGGAGCAGATCTAAAATTGTATTATAAAGTAGCAGTTGTCAAAACCATTTGGTATGGGCTAAGAAATAGAATGCGTGGATCAATGGAACAAGTTAGATATACAAGACACAATACTCAAAGACTATTCTAATCTACTATTAGATAAACATAATGACTCCAGCTTCTGGGATAAGAATTCACTATGTGACAAAAACCGCTGGGGAAACTGGAAAATAGTACAGTAGAAACTAGGCATAGACAAACATCTTAAGTCCTATACTATCATGAGATCAAAATGGATTCAAGATTTAGATATAAAGGGTCGTGTTAAATTAGCAAATTAGGAGAGCAAAGGACAGCTTATCTATTAGATTTTTGGGAAGGTAGGAATTTATTACTGAACAAGAAATAGAGAACATTATGTATGGTATGCAAAATGGATAATTTTGATTCTGATAAATTAAATTTTTTTTCACAAATAAAACCAATGCAGTCAAGATTAGGAGGGAAGCAGAAAGCTGGGAGGGAGGGGGGGAAGGGAAGAGGGCAGGAAGGAGAGGGAGGCAGAATTTTATAATCCAGTAATTCTGATAAATACCTCATTTCTAAAATACATAGAGAAGTGAATCAAATTTGTAAGAAAACAAGTCATTCCACCATTGATAAATGGTCAAAGTATATGAAAAGGCAGTTTTCAGATGAAAAAATTAAAACCATTTATAGTCATCTGAAAAAATGCTCCAAATCATTATTGATCAAAGAAATACAAATTAAAAGCACTCTGAAGTGCTACCTCATGCCTGTCAGACTTGCTAAGAGGACAGGGAAAAATAATGATAAATTTTGGAGGGGATGTAGGGAAAGTGTGACACTGATGCATTGTTGGTGGAGTTGTGAATTGATCCAGACATTCTGGAAAACAATTTGCAACTATGCCTGGTGGGCTACAAAATGGTGTATGCCCTCTGATCCAGCAGTGCTGCTTTTGGGTTTGTATCCCAAGCAGACCCACATGTCAAAAAATATTTGTAGCAGTTCTTTTTGTGGTGGCAATAAAATGGAAATTGAGTAGATGCCCATCAATTGGAGAATGGCTGAATAAATTGAGGTATATGAATGTTAGGGAATATTATTATTCTATAAGAAATGATCAGCGGGATGATTTCAGAAAAGCCTAGAGAAACTTTCATGAACTGATGCTGAATGAGGTGAGCAGGACCAGGAAAACATTGTACACGACAATAGCAAGATTATGTGATGATCAACTATGACACAGATCTTCTCAACAGGACAATTCCAAAAGACTTTGGATGGAAAATACCATTCACATCCAGAGAGAGAACTGTGGAGATTGAATGTGGATCAAAGCACAGTATTTTTACCTTTTGTTATTGGTATTTGTTGTTAGTGGTGGGAGTGAGGGTTCTTGTGGTTTTTCCTTTTTATTCTGATTTTTCTTTCCCAACATGACTCTTTTGGAAATATGTTAAAAATTGATTGGACATGTATAATCTATATTAGTTTGCTTACTGTTTTGTAGGGGGATGCAAGTGAAGGAGGGAGAAAAACGCTGAAACCCAAAATCTTACAAAAATGAATATTGAAGACCATCTCTACTTGTAATTGGAAAAATAATATACTATTAAAATAAAAAAATTAGGCATTTCCTTCTTGATATCTTCTTCTGTTCTCTTGTTTTTAAAGAAATGGTGATATGTTTTATAGTCATACTGTATATGCATTTGTAGTTTATTGTAAGATATGATATGGAATAATGTTCTAAACCTAATTTCTGCCAAACTGCTTTCCAGTTTTCTCAATAATTCTTGTATAATAGGAAGTTATTCTCACTCTTAATGAATGTTAAATACTAGTTTGCTATAAATAATTACTCTTTCTTAGCTAGGATATTTTTCTAATACAATTTTCTCTTTTTTAAAAATAGTATCAAATAATTTTAATAATTACTGCTTTATCATATAGTTTAATATTTGGAAAGACCATTGTTTGACCTTGTGGACAGGTTACAACTCTTAATAAATACCAATTTTTCCTCTTTAAAATGATGGAGGTAATAAGAAAAATTTGAATTTAAATAATGTTCTATCTTGTACTTATTAAATTGTAAAACATAAAAGTAACAATTACTGTAGGGAGAGCTCTGTAGACTAGGAACACATGCATTTGGTGGAGCTATAAATGAGTCATCCATTCTAGGAATCAATTTCATTTATTTATACATCTCCAAAGTCACTAAGATGAATCCCCTTTGCTTCAGCTATGCTCCTACCATTAGACAGTTAGTCTTTAAAAGTTCAAAAATAAAATGAATGGACTTATATATGCAAAAATACTATAGCACTCAGTTGTAGAAAAGCAGAAACAAAATGAGTCTCCATCATTTGAGAATGCCTGAACAAGGCATCTTGTCATCTAAATATAATCTAAATATAACAGGATATATTATTGCACCAAAAGAAATTATGAATATGACAAATTCAAACAAAACCGTGTAGACTTGTATGAATTAAATTGAAGTGAAATAAGCAGAGGAGATCAATGCACAAGGACTACCCTAGGGTCAAAGAGTACCACTTTAAAAGACTTGAGAATTCTAATCAATACAGTAACAAATCATGACTTCGGAAAACTAATGATGAAACATCACTTATACCTCTTGGCATAAAAGTGATAGAAAATAAAGGCAGAACAAGGCATAATTATTCATACATGGCTGATGTCAAATTATTCTCTTTTACAAGGCAGGACTTCTAGGCAGGTAGAAGTTAGCAGTTGTGATAAAAATGCATACAAAAAAGAAAAAGACATCAATAAAAATTTAAAAAAAAACAAGAATTCAAAAGGAATTATGGAGTAATTTGTTACCACCATATTAAATTTAATATACACTTGAAAAAACAAATAATAGTTGTTTATATCTCCATATGCAATCTTTTTTGTTGTTATTGCTGTATCCTGAAATGTTCATGATTATGAATGATGATAAAATTCCTAATAAAAAAAGTTTAATAAAAATAAAACAAGTCAAATGAGAGAGGGAAAATTTATTTCCAAGTTTCCTTCTAACTGCAAAATTCTCTGATTCATCTTTCAGTTGGCAAAATTTTAAAAATAGTTGTTTGAATAAATAGAGCTGAATGGGAAAAGTTTGATATTTCTTCAAAAGAAAACTATAAATTAACTAAGCTATAGGATCAGGTTTCCATCTTCTCCTCCCTGACAAATAATTCCCAGGATATGGGTGGATAGAACAATTTTGGGAATGTAGAAAACTGATCTAGCCCTTATCTACCCAGCTCCATGCATTGAGAACACATTTCTCAGGGTCAGCAAAAAACACGTCTTTGTTTAAATTAGAATTTATGTGTTGTTTCTCTTGCTTCCCACTGATCTAGCACCTGTTTTCCCACCCAGTGTCAGATTGTTTTAATGATTGATGCTTCCTAATGAATGAAGTGAACTGTGACAGCTGTCTCACAAGATGGAGGCAGTGTTCTAAAGACTGAGTGAGGGTCGGCTGGGCCACAGGGCCACGTTTCTTTCTCCAGAAATTATGTGATTTACAAGGAGGGGGACCTTTTCTTTGTGAGACTAAGTTAGGGCCACCTTGGCATTGAAACTCCCATATAAGGTAACTTAGTAATCCTAAAGATGGATTTGGGTTAGAAGTTTTTCCTCAATAATGACTTAGAATGTGAGGTCATTTGTCCTGACTAATCAAGGCAAAGCCTAGGCCCATATATAATTCTTGTCTGTTAACTGGGCCTTGCTTCTCTTTGCCCAACTGCTTGTGGGGAGGGAGACACCCTTTCTCATGAGATCATAATAAAATTTCTTTCTGCTTTTGCCTTGAGAAATCTCCTTAATTTATTTGATTTATTTGAGCCGGTGGTCTTACCCACATCCTCCACACACTAATACAGTTTTAAAAAATAACTTTCATGCTTAGATTGTAAGGCCACATTCTCAGCCAATGTGGATGAGCCAGCAAGGTGGGGAGGGGTTTAATATTGTGTCAGGGAACATATATTACTTATGATCCTTACCCTGCTTCTCATAAGAAGCTGAAATACCTCGGTTTCCCTGAATTGTTCTGCCTCTGTTTCCTTGGTGGTCATTCCCCCTTCCTTGCCCCAGTGGGACTGAGAGAATTGAGGAATCGAAGCTCTGGACACTCACATTCCAGTGAATCACAAAACTCCAGATGGCTTATCTCAAATGATTGGGTACCTCCTGGTCTCAGACTTCCTGTCTCCTGCTCAACCATCTTCTTGACCCCCAACTTGTCAGAATTAAAAAGTTATGGTCCTTTCTGGAATTTCCACTCCCCCCAGTGCTCTGCCCCACCTTGCCTTTGTTTCCCTGATAACTGGAGCCCTATAAAAAGTCTCTGGATATAACTTGATGGTTGCTGGATGCTTTGAGACAAGAGTCCCATCCAGCCAGCTAGTGTGGTTAGCCCAAATTCTCCATTATTAAAATATTTTTTAAAAAACCTAATCTCTGTTTTGCCTCAGTTTCTCCAGCATTACAAAATGAATACAACTTTTTCTTTACACCTTGAGAAATCTCTGAAATTTATTGGGTGGGTTACATACCACACACAGCTTAGAAACCTAAGGCAAGGGTTTACTTAGGGATTTGGTTGGGAATTGGAGGGAAATGGGATGTGATGTACAGTTACTTTGCAAGAAAAGCTTCCCTGAACTGTGAACGAATCCAGCCACTGGAGAGCAGTTTGGAACTATGCTCAAAAAGTTATCAAACTGTGCACACCCTTTGATCCAGCCGTGTTTCTACTGGGCTTGTATCCCGAAGAGATCTTAAAGGAGGGAAAGGGATCTGTATGTGCCAAAATGTTTGTGGCAGCCCTCTTTGTAGTGGCTAGAAACTGGAAACTGAGTGGCTGCCCATGAATTGGAGAATAGCTGAATAAATTGTGGTATATGAATATTATGGAATATTATTGTTCTATAAGAAACAACCAGCAGGATGATTCAGAGAAGTCTGCCTGGGAATACAATACAAGGACAGTCACACTGAAGGGAGAGGGGAACTGTTCCCTTTACTGAAGCTATGTTCCCTTTAAGATTATCAATCTGAAATTGTATCCTCTTTTCTGATCTCAGAGATTAGGATTTCCCAGGCTCCAAGGAGTCTAGAGACAGGGCCAGGATAAGAGAAGCAATACTATTCAAAGGCAAACTAACTCCCATAGAAATCCTAAATTCTCATTCAATTGAGAAATCCTGGTCTGATCAGTTCAGGCTGTCCCAACCCCCAGTAAGATGCCCATATAACAGCTTCCTTCCACTAAGCACCCTGCAGAAGGCCTAAGGTAGCTTGCTCAGCTGCTAGGACCTTTCTGCCCACTGAGAAACCATTCTCAGTGCCAAATTCCATTTCCCTAATAGATCTTTGCTACTATAGAAGTCAAACTGATTTCTGTCCAAGAATAAACTTTTATTTTGCAACTAATAATTCGAGAATAAGTGAATTCTTCCACTTTTAAACCTACAGCTGATTAAAGGAGATTTTAACAAATCTCTTATTGACACTAGCCTCATGACCACCAGGAATTGAGGAGATTCAAACCTCATCATCATTGGGTAGAGCCATGAGCTATTCAGACTTAGTTTTCATTTTGACCAACATTTCAGTTCATAGACATGCATAGTTTCCTTCCTAAGTATCAATATCCAATTTCTTCAAATCATTAAAAGCATAGACCTGGAAGGGAACTTTAAAGATGATCTAGTCCAATCTGCTCACTTTACAGAGAAGGAAACTGAGGCCTACAGCAGCTAAATGAATTGTTCAAGGGCACCCAGTTAATACATAATGGAGCCAATATTCAAACTCAGCTCTTCTGATTCCAAATACAATTTTATTCCCACAATCTTGAGCTTCCTCTGGAGTTCACCAAGGTGCCTCTCTATCAGATGCATGTGAGTATCTGGGTGATTTTGGGGGCCCAACACTTTTCCATCTTGCTCTTGAATGAATTTGCCTGACAACTGGGGCTATTATTGGGATTGAAAAGAATCTCAGCTTCATCTATCTCCTTTGCAATTTTGAAAATTGAAAGAGACATTGGCTGGTGACTCAAGAATACGCTATAAGTTAAAAAGAATTTCAGACCATAACTCAAAATACAGACTGAGAGAGTTTAGGAGGCATCAGGGAAAAGAGTTTTTAAAAATGCTTAAGGACTTAATTATCTGATTGAGTGTACTTGGCTGGGTTTTGCATCTCAAAAGACTATTGATGGTCCTTGAAGCTACAAGTTGAACCTCTTCACTACAGGGGAAGAAATTAATTACATCAGTTGAAGATTGAAATATACAAAGGATTTAAAATATAAATATGAGGAAGGACATCTGCAGATCTGTCCACCAAAAGTGTGAGTTGCTTTAGCCATGAATCCTTGTCACCTGTGTATTTCCTAAATGTGTGTCCCTCATAAAAGCATAGGATCATAAATTTAGAGTTGGAAGGGAACTTAAAAGTCATCTAATTTAATACCTTTATTTTACAGATAAAATTCAGTAGGGTAAAATTGTTCAGCAGTGCACAGATATTAAGTGGCAAAATTGAGATTTAAAGCTACTAAATTTAGTATTCTTTCCCCTGTACCATACTATCTCACAAAGTGCTCTTATCCTAATTTTCATTTTGATCACTCCTATTCCTTTGATGTGACTTCTTTCCCATCAATCTTGTGGCAATCTGTGGAAATGTGGCCATGTATATAGCCTTGACACTTGTTTTGGTGTTTGAATTGGATAATGTCTTTTGATTTCAATTAATGTATCCTATAGTTGATTTAGTTTAAAAAAAAGGGGGGGGTTCAAAAGCTATGGATAGACCATTACCCTTAGAATGCCTCAAAATTGGAATAACTCTTGGGGAAGCATATTTGTGGGGAAAGTGGAGGGATAAGCTAAATGGATTTTTAGTTTATACCACTTCTTGAGGTCATAAGTAGGAAACATTTGTCACTTTTTTGGTAAGGTCCTTTAATTCTAAACTCACTCTTTTGGTTTTGAGGTAAAAAAGAGGAATAACTAATTCTAATTCTTTGGGAAAACAGAAGCAAGTCCCCTTCTTCATTCTTCTATGAGGCTATAACCATGATTATACTTATATGGCTTCCTAGAATATATGACATTTCCACACAACTTGGAAGATGAATCAATTTGAAATGTCAAGCAAAGGAAATAAAAGAGAAGGGCAAAGTAAAATTTGGCACAAGAAAAAGTATAAAGCAATATCCCAAAACTGGGAATCATGGAGTACTGATAAATTTCTTAATTTCTCTGGTCCTCAGTTTACTTCTCTATCAACTATTGTGATTGTTTTAGGAAGTCACTAAAGTTCTCTTCTGCCCTAACATTCTAGGCATCTGTCTGACATTTTCATTTTTTTCTTTCCTTTCCTTTCATAGACTATGGTTAATCTTGCCTTTAGCTATGTTTCTCTAATCTAGCTCCAGATGAAGGAGATGAGAAGTTTACCTATGTAGACCTAAAGGCCAGAATGAATTGTATTCTATAAGAAATGAAATTGCTTCCTTCATTTCTTATTCAAATCAGCTATTTCCCATGCCCTTTTCCCCCTAGTCATCTCATACCTACCATGACCTTTTACCACAGATTAACTGCATAAATGGTCAAAGATACATATTTTAAATTAAATGAATCATTTTTCTATAACAAACTCTCCTTCCTGTCTTGGTGATATTTTTTTATCTCTGAAATTATTTTATTTTTAGTTAACACATTTTTCAGAGACCAAAATTAAATGAAAATCCTCATAGAACTTGTCCAACTGTTGTAATATTTAACAACATAAAAATTCCCATGTATTATTTATATCCAGACATGCTGAAGTAGAAATTCACATGTAAATTTCAAGATTCAAGCAGTTTCTTTAACTGAAAAATCTCTATGCATCACCATTTGCTTCCTGTCTCAAGTGCTTTATTAAATAGTTCGTTAGCACTTAGAAAGAGAGCCCTTCTATACACTGGAGGTCCTGACTCAAGTTCATTGACTTCTAGCACCTAGAGCTAGAATAAACCATCAAGAGTATAAAACTTCAAATTGAGAGGGACCTTAGAAATCACTTAGCCCATCATTTTACAGAAGAAAAAATTGAAGTCCCAAAAAGTGATGTGAACTTGTCCAAGATTCTATCACCTAAAAAATCAGAGCCAACATGTTAATCCAAGTCACATTGTCCCAAATGCATTTTGCATTATACCATGTCATATCCTGTATACCATCATACTTTCAGTTACAAAAAAATTGTATATATACATGTTTTTATGTCTATATATACTTTATATATGTGTATGTGAGTAGGTACACACATACACACACACACACACACACACACATATATACACACACACATTCATACATATTCATTATCATATGTATTTAATTAATATCCTTGAAGGAGATTCTGGAATCGGTAAAGAAGGGATTTCTTTGTATTCAAAGCAGTGAGAAAAGCCTTATTTTATTCCTGTAGCACCCACCCCATTTTAATTTGTACAATGATCAAAATCATTTATTAAGCTAATAAAGTAGGTATATTTATTGTAGGGCATTTTTGCTGGCTGTCTTCCATGCTTGAAATGTTTTCCTTTCTCATCTCTTTACCTCCAGGCTTCCCTGACTTTCTTCAAGACCTAATAAAATCCTACCCTCTAGAAAAAGCCTTTCCCCATCTTCCTTGATGCTGTAGTCTTCGCTCTGTTGATTATCTCCAAATTAACTTAGATAAATCTTGCTTGTATATAGTTGTTTTGCATGTTGTCTCCCTTATCAGACTATGAACTTCTTGAGATCAAAGGCTGTCTTTTTACTTTTTCTGTATTTTCGGTGCTAAGCACATTGCTCAACATTTAGTAGATGCTTAATATTTCTTGACTATCTATTATATGGTACCATTCTAGGCAGTATACAGAGTTAAAACATAGGCATTTCCTAACCTCAAAAAATTGTCTTTCATAAAATAAACTGTAATTATAGAAATAATAAGCAGATATACAAATTTTAATACAACAAGTTGTTAACACAAAAAGTATCATTGTACTAGGAAAACAAAAATATCAGTTCTGGTCTCCCTCCCTTTCCTTGTATATGATGTTGAACAAAGGTATCTCCTAGGCTGTGCTATTCATCTTTAAAATGAGAAAGAAAGGACAAATCTTCACCTTCCTAAAAACAGTAAACAGGGTTGGGGTGGAAGAGAGTAACTTTAAAAATAAATAAGTGTTCTAAAAAGTAGAAGGCCAAAACAGATTATCTCTTCTGCTTACTTTCTGCACTTTAAGTTTAATGCTTTAATAAGAATAAAAATTTTATATCAAGTCAATGTGAAAAACAAATGTGTTCAGTTTGGTTTGTGAGAGCATAGGAATTACAGTTATACCTTTAGGATTACTCTTAATCATGCTTTCAATAAATAAGGAAATTTTTCTTGGAAGAGAAGATGTTACAAGAACAAGTTAGAAGTGTGCAGAATTGCCTGCTGGTAATTTTTCATTTATCAATTGATGAAAAGTCATCTTCTGGCTACTCAGGATAGAATGAGAGGAGAAACACACAATAATTTGCCCCTCAACTACTTGAATGTGATCATAAAAAATAAGTGAAAAATTAGATGCCAATATAAGTCAAATGATTCAATTAAGTAATCAGTTCAATTCAATGAACATTTATGAAACACTTAATATGTGCCAGATACTGTGATATAAAGACAATGACTTCCCTCAAGGCGCTCACAATCTAATGGGAGAAATCAATATACAAAAAGAAGCTATAAAGTGGGAGGAGAGGGAGAAGGGTAGACAACAGGGATTATCCAACATTGGGGAATCTTACATTGTTATGCTCTGAATAAAATTATGGCCACACTGCTCTTCCTTGTCATTAGGCCTGGGAGAATTCAGTTAGGAAAAACCTTGAAGCTCTGGCCACTTTACATACCATTGTGTCATAAACTCCAGGTGCATTATTTCCATCCTGGCTAGGATAATACACTCTCCTCTTGTTTTATTGCCCCTTGTCTTGCTGTCTCCTGCCCTCAACCTTCTTATCTTGACCCTCATCCTGTCAGAATTAAGTTATGATCCTTTTCTGGAATTATGGCTGGTCCATCCTCCCAGCAATCCCACCTGCCTGGCAAACCCAAGTTAGCTAAAATCCTATATAAGTTCCCTGCCTTAGTTCCCAACCTTGGGGCTGGAATGCTTTGGACATGAGTCCCATCTGGTTGGCTAGCCCAAACTCTCCATATTAAAAGATTAAAAATTAATCTCTGTCTTGTCTCAGTTTCTTTGGCATAAAGCCACCCAAGAGCTACAGATGAAATTGGAGAAGAGTTGCCTTCTATTTTTTCCCCCTTAATTCTTTATAGATTTTGGAAAGTGCCTTCCTTTCATGGTGTATTTGTAGTGTTGCCTATTGAACTCAATCCCAATGTGAGTAGTTTTCAGAACTGAGTCCTCCTCCCTCCTCTAATGCCTCTGTGTCTATTCTTCCTCAGCACCTCATTTGTATAACAATTATTTTTACTTTTCCTTTGCTTTTTAGAGTCAGTCTCAACTCTGCTCCAATCTTTCTTTTGATTTACCCAATTGCTGATGTCAATCTTAAACATATGGAATACATTTCCATGTAAAAAGCATAAACAATTTGTCCATATTAAGTTCCTTGAAATTGTTCTTTGATATTGGTTCTTAATGTTAATTTTTGTTGTTGAATTAGGGTTTTGTTGAAAGAAAGTCCTGAAAGTATGCAAATTAATTGAAGTTCCATTTTTTTCCATTCAATTTTATGCATAATTTTGCTGGTTATGATATTTTTTGCCCTAGGGCTAATTCTTTTGATTGTCAGTATATATCATTCCAGAACCTGTGGTCTTTTATTGTGGCTGCTGATAAGTCCTGTACAATTCTAATTGTAGCTCTAGCATATTTAAGTTTTTTTTCTTGTTTCTTGCAAAATTTTCTCTTTGATCTGAGGGTTTTGAAATTTGGCAATAATATTCTTACATGTTTTCCTTGAATAATTTCTTGCTTTATTGTGTCAAGATTCTTTTTTTAGTCACAGCTTTCAAGTAGTCCAATTATTCTTACATTTTCTCTTCTTGTTCTGTTCTCCCGATCTGTTGTATATAGCTTCCTATTGTTAAGAAGGAAGGACTCCTTTGATTTAAAATTATTTATCTCTTGGAAAAATGAGTAAATTTCCATTGGACATCAGATGTGGCATTTTGATATATAGAAGGATGATTTTTGCCTTCAGCCATTAAAATAATTGAGGACAAAATGTAGATTCTGACAAAAAGTGATTGGGGAATCCATGACTAGAAATAAACTTGATTTGGCTCAAAGCAATAAATAAGGACAAAAAACATGTCTTTTTGACAGCTTATTTTCCCCCTCCCTTCTCCTGGGGAAAGGAGCAACAGCTCTCATGCTAATTTTTCTCTCTTGTTTTCTACAAGATGGAGCAGCAAGGAGAAGCTCTACTTTCCATCTTCTTAGCAGGAGGCCCTCCATGATGTTCCAAATTCTGCTCCCCACTTTTCCTTTAGAACATTTGTGGAGGGAAGAATAACAAGTAGCACTATCTTCTCCTCCCATTTTTTTCTCTCTTCTAGGAGGTGGAGAGTCCAATGGTCTATGTGAATATATGTCTGACCTGGCTCAGATTCCTTTCATTTATAATAGTGCTCATCTTACTCATTAATAAGATTTGTAATTTATCGTTTTAAAAATTTTTTTGTTTTTTTTTGTCATTTTGATGTAATATTTTATAGTGTTAGCAATTCCCCTAAAAACATTAAAAATGATATTAAAAAAGCTGTATTAATATCTGATTTTCTGCTCTACTTTTGTTGTATTGACTTACAACTGAGACCATTCATATGTATTATCTTCCCCAATAGCATATGAGCTCCTTGGGAGCAAGAACTGTCTTGCTTGTCTATGTATATCCCCAGTAATTAGCATGTTTTGCACATAGTAAGTACTTAATAAATGTTTTATTTGTTCATTTATTCATGTGCCTGATAATTCACATTAAACATACTCTCCTCATTAGCAAATTTATCATTCATCAGGGGTTTTCATATTGCCAATTGTATTGCTATCCATTGTTTAAAACAATCCAAGGTAAAAAAAAAAAAAAAAAAAAAAAAAAAAAAAAAGAGAAAGAGAGAGAGAGAGAGAGAGAGTATTGCCTTGTAATAAATTTGGAAGAGACACTTGGACAATCCTTGTGCCCTTCACTCTAGGATATTTCTAGTAGGGAAACTAAAGCTGTGTTCTTCTTGTAGATGAAACACTAGCAGCAAGGGTTTTTTTCCTTCTCTACTTTTAGATTTTTATTTTAATTGTAATGAATTTAACAAACATCTTAAGCACAAACATTTCTACAAAGAATAGAACAATAGTATCTTTACGAAGAAAATTCTAAATGAGACATGAATTGAAACAACTGAACAAGAACAACATATTAAATTTAATATGAAAATTCTAATATTTCACTCTTAGTCTGTGTCCCCTCCTGAACTGATTTCTTTTTTCTTTGTAATTTTTTAAATCTAGCATTATCACTGTTTTTTCTTCTTTCCCTCATCATCACCATCAATACATCTCCCCTAATTTCATAACTTTCGTTCCTCCCCTTTCTAACAAATGAGTATGTATGTGTGCGTGTGTGTGTATATATGTATGTATGTGTATATATATGTCAACACAAACCCCCTCACTGGCCATGTCAAAAAATTGTCTCATTCTGCACCTCTAGTTCATCACCTCTTTGTTAAATGGTTGAAAATATGATTCATCACTCTTATGGAGTCATTTTTTGGTCATATTTCTTAGGTCTTTTTGTTTTACCTTATAATATTGTAAATTTACTAAATTGTCCTCTTGGTCCTCACTTCATTTTACATTTTTTAATATACTGATTCTAACAATTAAATTCTCTGAATTCATTTCTTTCATCATTTATTTTTTTATTTGATATTTTAGTTTTCCCAGTTATATAATAAAACAATTTTTAACATTTGTTTTGGAAAACTTTGAATTTCACGGGAAATTGAGTGGATGCCCATCAGTTGGAGAATGGCTGAATAAATTGTGGCATGTGAATATTATGGAATATTATTGTTCTGTAAGAAATGACCAACAGGATGATTTCAGAAAGGCCTGGAGAGACTTACATGAACTGATGCTGAGTGAAACGAGCAGGACCAGGAGATCATTATATACTTCAACAACAATACTATATGATGACCAATTCTGATGGACTTAGCCATCCTCAACAATGAGATCAACCAAATCATTTCCAATGGAGCAGTAATGAACTGAACCAGTTACGCCCAGCGAAAGAACTCTGGGAGATGACTAAAAACCATTACATTGAATTCCCAATCCCTATATTTTTGCCCACCTGCATTTTTGATTTCCTTCACAGGCTGATTGTACAATATTTCAGAGTCCGATTCTTTTTGTACAGCAAAATAACGGTTTGGTCATGCATACTTATTGTGTATCTAATTTATATTTTAATATATTTAACATCTACTGGTCGTCCTGCCATCTGGGGGAGGGGGTGGGGGGAAAGAGGGGAAAAATTGGAACAAGAGTTTGGCAATTGTCAATGCTATAAAGTTACTCATACATATAACCTGTAAATAAAAAGCTATTAAATAAATAAATAAACCTTTGAATTTCAGATTTTCTTCCTTTCTCCCTCCCTCAGCCCCACTGAGAAGGCACTTGTGAAGTTATGCAAAACATTTCCATATAGCCATCCTTATCTCAGATCAAGCAAAAGCAAAAATTGATCTAATTAAAAGAGATAAGGAAGGTAACTACATCCTGCTAAAGGGCAGCATAAACAGCGAAGCAATATCAATATTAAACATATATGCACCAGGTGGTATGGCATCCAACTTCCTAAAGGAGAAGTTAAGAGAGTTGCAAGAAGAAATAGACAACAAAACTGTAATAGTGGGAGATCTCAACCTTTGCACTCTCAGAATTAGACAAATCAAACCACAAAACAAATAAGAAAGAAATTAAAGAAGTAAATAGAATATTAGAAAAATTAGGTATGTTGGATCTTTGGAGAAAATTGAATGGAGATAGAAGGGAATATACTTTCTTCTCAGCAGTTCATGGAACCTATTCAAAAATTGACCATATATTAGGACATAAAGACCTCAAAATTAAATGCAAGAAAGCAGAAATAGTAAATGCTTTCTTTTCAGATCATGATGCAATAAAAACTACATTCAACAAAAAGTTAGGGGGAAATAGACCAAAAAGTAATTGGAAACTAAACAATCTCATCTTAAAGAATGATTGGGTGAAGCAGCAAATTATAGATACAATTAATAATTTCACTCAAGATAATGACAATGATGAGACATCATACCAAAATTTGTGGGATGCAGCCAAAGCGGTAATAAGAGGGAATTTTATATCCTTAGAGGCTTACTTGAATAAAACAGAGAAAGAAAAGATTAATGAATTGGGCTTGCAACTAAAAAAACTAAAAAAAGACCAAATTAAAAACCCCCAATCAAATACTAAATTGGAAATTCTAAAATTAAAAGGAGAAATTAAAAATATTGAAAGTAAAAAAACTATTGAACTAATTAATAAAACTAAGAGTTGGTTCTATGAAAAAGCCAATAAAATAGATAAGCCTTTGGTAAATCTGATTAGAAAAAGGAGGGAGGAAAATGAAATTAGTAGTCTTAAAAATGAAAAGGGAGAACTTTCCACCAATGAAGAGGAAATTAGAGAAATAATAAGGAGTTATTTTGCTCAACTTTATGCCAATAAATTTGATAACCTAAGTGAAAATGGATAACTACCTCCAAAATATAGACTTCCAGACTAACAGAGGAGGAAGTAAATTGCTTGAATAGTCCCATTTCAGAAAAGAAATAGAACAGGCAATTAAACAACTCCCTAAGAAAATCCCCAGACCAGATGGATTTAATGGAATTTTACTAAACATTTAAAGAACAATTGGCCCCAATGCTATATATAATTATTTGATAAAATAGGGAATGAAGGAGTCCTACCAAATTCCTTCTAGCCAAACATGGTATGATACCTAAACCAGGTAGGTTGAAAACAGAGAAAGAAAATTATAGACCAATCTCCTAATGAATATTGATGCTAAAATCTTAAATAAGATATTAGCAAAAAGACTACAGAAAATCATCTCCAAGATAATACACTATGATCAAGTAGGATTTATACCAGGAATGCAGGGCTGGTTCAATATTAGGAAAACTATCAATATAATTGGCCATGTTAATAACCAAATTAACAAAAACCATATGATCATCTCAATAGATGCAGAAAAGCATTTGATAAAATCCAACATCCATTCCTATTAAAAACACTTGAGAGTATAGGAATAAATGGACTTTTCCTTAAAATAATCAGCAGCATCTATTTAAAACCATCAGTAAGCATCATATGTAATGGAGACAAACTGCAACCATTCCCAAAAGATCTGGGAGTGAAAAAGGTTGCCCCTATCACCGTTACTATTTAATATTGTATTAGAAACACTAAGCTTTGCAATAAGAGCTGAGAAAGAGATTAAAGGAATAAGAATAGGCAATGAGGAAACCAAATTATCACTCTTTGCCGTTGACATGATGGATATTTAGAGAACCCCAGAGATTCTACTAAAAGTTATTAGAAATAATCCACAACTTTAGCAAAGTTGCTGGTTATAAAATAAACCCACATAAGTCATCAGCATTCTTATATATCACTAACAAAATCCAACAGTCAAGTTACAAAAGAAATTCCATTTAAGTAACTATTGATAATATAAAATATTTAGAATCTATCTGCCAAGGGAAAATCAGAAACTTTATGAGAAAATTACAGACCACTTTTCACACAAAATTAAGTATGATCTAACCAATTGAAAAATATTAAATGCTCTTGGATAAGGGAGCAAATAATAATTAAAATGACAATATTACCTAAACTAATCTATTTATTTAGCGCTATGCCAATAGACTCCCAAAACTATTTTAATGACCTAGAAAAATAACAACAAAATTCATATGGAAAAACAAAAGGTCAAAATTTCAAGGGAATTAATGAAAAAAAAATCAAATGAAGGTGGCTTAGCTGTACCAGATCTAAAACTATATTATAGAACAGCAGTTACCAAAACCATTTGGTATTGGCTAGGAATAGATTAGTTGATCATTGGAATAGTTAGGTTCAAGGGATAAAACAATAAAAATATAGCAACCTAGTCTTTGACAAACCAAAGACCCAGCTTTTGGGATAAGAACTACTGTTTGATAAAAATTCCTGGGAAAATTGGAAACTAATATGGCAGAAACAGGCATTGATCCACACTTAACACCGTACACCAAGATAAGGTCAAAATGGGTTCATGACCTAGGCATAAAGAATAAAATTATTAATAAATTAGAGGAACACAGGATAGTTTACCTCTCAGACCTTGGAAGGGGAAGGACTTTATGACCAAAGCAGAACTAGAATCCATTGATCACAAAATAGAAAATTTCGATTATACCAAACTGAAAAGTTTTTGTACAAACAAAACTAATGCAGACAAGATTAGAAGGGAAGCAATAAACTGGGAAAATATTTTTTACAGTCAAAGGTTCTGATAAAGGCCTCATTTCCAAAATATATAGAGAATTAACTCTAATTTATAAAAATCAAGCCATTCTCCAATTGAAAAATGGTCAAAGGATATGAACAGACAATTCTCAGATGAAGAAATTGAAACTATTTCTAGTCATATGAAAAGATGCTCCAAGTCATTATTAATCAGAGAAATGCAAATTAAGACAACTCTACGATACCACACACACCTGTCAGATTGGCTAAGATGACAGGAAAAAATAATGATGATTGTTGGGGGATGCGGGAAAACTGGGACACTGATACATTGTTGGTGGGTTGTGAACAAATCCAACCATTTTGGAGAGTAGTTTGGAACTATGCTCAAAAGTTATCAAACTGTGATACCTTTGATCCAGAGTGTTACTACTGGGCTTATATCCAAGAGATTATGAAGAAGGAAAGGGACCTGTATGTGCAAAATGTTTGTCACCCTTTTTGTAGTGGTTAGAAACTGAAACTGAATGGATGTCCATCAGTTGGAGAATGGATGAATAAATTGTGGTATATGAATATTATGGAATATTACTGTTCTGTAGAAATGACCAACAGAATGATTTCAGAAAGGCCTGGAGGATTATACAAACTGATGCTGAGTGAAATGAGCAGGACCAGGAGATCATTATATACTTTCAACAACAATACTATATGATGACCAGTTCTGATGGACCTAGCATCCTCGCAACGAGATCAACCAAATATTTCAATGGAGCAGTAATGAACTGAACTAGCTATGCCCAGAAAAAGAACTCTGGGAGATGACTAAAAACCATTACATTGAATTCCCAGTCCCTATATTTATGCACACCTGCATTTTTGATTTCCTTCACAAGCTAATTGTACAATATTTCAGAGTCTGATTCTTTTTATACAGCAAAATAACGTTTTGGTCTATGTATACTTATTGTGTATCTAATTTATATTTTAATGTATTTAACATCTACTGGTCATCCTGCCATCTAGGGGAGGGGGTGGGGGGGTAAGAGGTGAAAAATTGGAACAAGAGGTTTGGCAATTGTTAGTGCTGTAAAGTTATCCATGCATATAACCTGTAAATAAAAGGCTATTAAATTAAAAAAAAAAACATTTCCATAAAAGTCATGTTGCAAAAGAAAACAAAGCTATCCCCCCCCAAATAAAGCCCTCAAAAAAACAATAAAGTAAGATAAATAGTACACTTAAATTTGTATTCAGATACAATCAGTTCTTTCTCTGGGAATGGATAGCATTTTTTCATCATAAGTCTTTCAGAGTAGTCTTGGATCACTGTATTGCTGAGAACGGCAAAATCATTCACAATGAATCATCCCACAACATTCCTATTACATTGTACATAGGACATTTTACTTTGCATGAACTCATGAAGGAATTTCCAGGTTTTTTAAAAACTTCCTCATTTTTACAAAAAGCAGTAGTATTCCATCATAATCACACAACACAGTTTATTCAGTCATTCCTCAATTGATGGACATTCTCTCAGTTTCCAACTCTTTGCCCTTAGAGAAGAGCTGGTAGAGTGAAATGAACAGGACCAGGAGAGATTATTATATACTTCAACAACAATACTATATGATTATCAATTCTGATGGACGTGGCTCTCTTCAACAATGAGATGAACCAAATCAGTTTCAATAGAGCAGTAATGAATTGAACCACCTACACCCAGCAAAAGAACTCTGGGAGATGACTATGAATCATTACAGAGAATTCCCAATCCCTCTGTTTTTGTCCGCCTGCATTTTTGATTCCCTTCACAGGCTAATTATACACTATTTCAAAGTTCAATTCTTTTTGTACAGCAAAATAACTGTTAGGACATGTATACTTATATTGTATTTAATTTATACTTATTTAACATGTATTGGTCAATCTACCATCTGGGGGAGGGGGTTGGGGGAAGGAGGGGAAAAATTGGAACAAAAGGTTTGGCAATTGTCAATGCTGAAAAATTATCCATGCATATAACTTGTAAATAAAAAGCTATATAATAATAAAAAAAGAGAAGAGCTGATATAAATATTTTTGTACACATATTTTTTTCCTTCATTTAAAAATCTCTTTTTGGATATATGCCTAGTAATCGTATTTTCAGGTCAAAAAATATGAAAAATTGTATAGCCCTTTGGACATACTTCCAAACTGCTCTACAGAATGGCTGAATCAATTCACAATTCTACCAACAATGCATTAAGTCTCATTTTCCCCATATTGTCTCCAACATTTGTCATTTTCCCCCTCTTGCATTTCTCTAATTCTCTAATTAATAGTGAATTAGAGAATTATTTTATATGTCTATAAATACTTTTATTAGTTCATCTGAAAATGGTTTGATCATTTATTAAATTGCAATGCTTCTTATTTTTTATAAATTTGACTCAAGTTTACTACACAATTCAGGGGTTCTCAAACTACGGCCCACAGGCCAGATGCGGCAGCTGAAGATGATTATCCCCCTCACCTATGCTATGAAGTTTCTTTATTTAAAGGCCCTCAAAACAAAGTTTTTGTTTTTACCATAGTCTGGCCCTCCAGCAGTCTGAGGGATAGTGAACTGGTCCCCTATTTTAAAAGTTTGAGGCCCCCTGCTACATTTTAGAAATGATGCCTTCATCAGATAAACTTGTTTCAAAATTTTCATGATTATTACTGTTAACTGTATTTCCCCCTATTTATTCTCTCTTTTCATCCTGTCCCTCTTCAAAAGTGATTTGCTTCTGACCATCACCTCTCTGAATATATCCTCACTTATATCATACTCCTCTCTTATTTTATCCTCTTCCCCTCCTACTTTCCTGCAGAGTAAGATAGATATCGATACTCATATTGAGTGTGAATGTTATTTCCTTTTTGAGCCAATTCTAGTGAGAGTAAGGTTTACTCACTCATTCCCCTCTCCTTCCCTTCCACTGTAAAAGTTTTTTGTATTTTTCTTTTTTCATGGCAGATAATTTACACCATTCCACTTCTCCCTTTCCTTTTCTCCCACTATCCTCCTCTCTCACCCTTAACTTTATTGTTTTAGATATTACTCCTTCCTATTCAACTCATACCTTGCCCTCTTATTTATGATTACTCCTTTTAACTGCTCTAATAATGAAAAAGTTCTAATGAGTTACAAGTATAGTCATCCCATGTATGAATATTAAACGGATTAACCTTATGAAGTCCCTTTTGAAATTAACTTATTGATCACCCCCTTATGTGTCTCCCGAGTTCTGTATTTGAAAATCAAATTGTCTATTCAATTCTGGTCTTTTCATCACTAATCCTTAAGTCCTTCATTTCATTGAATAATCACCTTTTCCCTTAAATAATTATACTCAGTTTTTCTGGATAGGAGATTCTTGGTTGCAATCCTAGCTCCTTTGCTCTCCAGGATATCATATTCCAAGACCTCCAATCATTTAATGTAGAAGATAGTAAATCTTATGTTCTCTTACTTAGATTGCCTCTTTCTGAATACTTGCAACATTTTCTCTTTGTCCTGGGATTTCTGAAATCTGGCTATAATCTCTTTCACGAGTCACTTCAATTTTTATTTTACTCTGTAGTTCTAGAATATCAGGTCAATTTCTCTTAAGAATTTCTTTTTTTTTTTTTTTTTTTTTTTTTTTTTTTTTTTTTTTTTGATCATGGCTTTCAGGTAGTTGAATAATTTTTACATTATATCTCTTGGATATATTTTCCAGATCAGCAGCTTTTCCAATGAGATATTTCACATTATTCTCTTTTTTCTTTCTTGGTTTTGTTTCATGATTTTTCATAAAGTCATTAGCTTCCATGTGTCCAATTTTAATTTTTAAGGAATTATTTTCTTCATTGAGTTTTTGTAACTCCTTTCCCATTTGGCCAATTTCGCTCTTTAAAGCATTCACTTTATTAGCTTTTTCTACATCCTTTTGCATCCTCTCACTCCTTTTCCTAATTCTCTCCCCCCCCCCGCCCCTCTTTGTTTTGAAAATTACTTTTGAGCACTTCCATGGCCTGAGACAAATTCTTGTTTTTTTTGGAGACTTTGGATCTAGAAACTTTGACTATGTTATCTTCTTTTGAGGTTATACTTTGATCTTCCTTGTCACCATAGTAGCTTTTTATAGTTGCAATCTTTTTCTGCTGTTTTCTCATTTCTCCAGCCTCAGTGTTTAACTTTTTGTTAGAGCTCTATTTCCAGGGTAGAAAGCGTCAAGATTCAGAAGTTTTGTGCAGCTGTTTTCAGAGATACTTCTGGGAACCTATAAATTTTCAGTTCTTCCAAGATAGTATGATCCAAGAAATGTTTACTATTCCCCTGGCCTATGTTCTAGTTTGTGAATGACCATCAGCACTCCTCTCTGCCCTGGAACTGTGAGGAAGGTCCCAATCTACTTTGTATGTAAGTTCTTTTTTTTCAGGCATTTAATAAATTATTTTTTTATGTTATACATGCATATTCAATTTTTACATTTTCCCACAAGAGTCCTAGAACTTATCATTTTTTAACTAAAGTTTTTTTTTCAAAATATATAATGGATAAT
Organism: Sarcophilus harrisii; assembly: GCF_902635505.1. Classification (NCBI taxonomy): domain Eukaryota; kingdom Metazoa; phylum Chordata; class Mammalia; order Dasyuromorphia; family Dasyuridae; genus Sarcophilus; species Sarcophilus harrisii. The sequence continues at coordinate 463,609,609 of NC_045427.1, read as the reverse complement.
TTTCAACATTCACCCCTACAAAATCCTATCTTCTAATTTTCTTCTCTCACTTTCTCCATCCCTTCCCCCAGTCAGCTAGTGATCCAATATATGTTAATATGTGCAATTACTATATACATCTTTACACAAATATCACACAGCACAAGAAAAATCAGATCAAAAAGGAAAAAAAATGAGAAAGAAAACAAAATGCAAGCAAACAACAACAAAAAGAGTGAAAATGCTATGTTGTGATCCACATTCAGTTTCCATTGTCCTCTCTCTGAGTGCAGATAGCTTTCTTCATCACAAGACCATTGGAAATGGTCTGAATCACTTCATTGTTAACAAGAGCCATGTCCATCAGAATTGATCATCATAGTCTTTTTGTTGCCGTGTATAATGATCTCCTGGTTCTATTCATTTCACTCAGCATCAGTTCATGTAAGTCTCTCCAGGTCTCTCTGAAATCATCTTGTTGGTCATTTCTTACAGAACAATAATATTCCACAACATTTATATACTATAAATTACTCAGCCATTTTTCAATTGTTGGGCAGCCACCCAGGTTCCAGTTTCTTGCCACTACAAAGAGGGCTTCCACAAACATTTTTGCACATATAGGTCCCTTTCCCTTCTTTAAAATCTCTTTGGGATATAAGCCCAGCAGTAACATTGCTGGATCAAGGGTATGTGTAGTTTGATAACTTTTTGAGCATAGTTCCAGATTGCTCTCCAGAATGATTGGACCACTTCACAATTCCACCAACAAGGTATCAGGGTCCCAGTTTTCCTACATCCCCCCAACATTCAGCATTATCTTTTCCTGTCTTTTTTTTTTTTTTTTTTTTTTTGCCTGTAAGTTCTGATGGACTAATGCTGTCCCTCACCCTGGGAATGTGAGCCAGGACCAAATCCTGGATCTGAGTTTGGGCAAAACAACAGAGTTCTTCCTTATTGCTAGTAAAGGTATTTCCTTCAAACCAACTGCTCAACTCCCTCCAATCTGGGATTTGAGACTTCTGGAAACTGCTGCTTCTGGTGCTCCTGCTGCCATTGCTGCCACTGTCCATTCAGGGGCTCCCAAAGTCAGGTCCCAGTTTGCTGGCTTCCCAAGGCCTTCTCCCCCTAGTGAAACAAACCTTTCCTTTCAACTTCCAAATCATCTTTGGTGTCAGTGGGTTGAGAGGTCTGGCAACTACCTGTGCTGCCCCTGATTTAGAGGCACCAAGGATTGCTCCTGGTTTGCTGGGGTTGGGACTATGCTGTGTGGTCTGCACAGGAACTGCATAGCTCTCCCATCCTGCTACAGTAGAGACCTCTCCTGCCAATCTTCTAAGTTGTCTTTGACTGGAAAATTATTTCACTCCTTCTTTTTATGGGTTCTGAAACTTTAAAATTTGTTTAGTCATTATTTAAAGGTATTTGGAGGGATTTGGGGGTGATCTTGGATGAGTCCCAGCTTTTACAAATTATTTTCATCATTTCTTAAGGAGAAATAATACTGTACTAAATTAAAACATCATAATTTATTCTGTGTCTATCCAGTTAATAGTCATTCATTGTTATTATTAGAAGTGATTCTATAAATAATTTTTGTATATATAGGTTATTTCCTTATGTATTTTACTTCTTTGGAACTTATCTTGATATATAACATGAGATGGTAGTTCAAACCAATTTCTGCCATATTGTTTTTAAGTTTTCCCAGAAATTTTGTAAAATAGTGAGTTTTTACCAGTAATTTGTGTCTGTGAATTTATCAACTGCTATGTTAATTTACTTCAGTATGTTATATACCTAATCTGTTTCATTGATCCATGTTTCCATTTTTCAACAAAAGAATTTTTTATGATGACTATTTTGTAGTATAGTTTGAAACCTGTCACTGATAGGCTCTATTCTTTTCATTTTTTTTCATCCTTTCTCCTGAGATTCTTGACTTTTTGTTCTTCTAAATTTAATTAATTTTTTAAATCTTATAATGTAATTCTTTAATACTTAAGTTGGGATTGAATTAAGTTAAATAGCAGAAAATATTGTCATTTTTATTATATTGACCCAGCTACCAAATGGGCAATTGATATCTCTCTAATTACTAAGAGCTATCTTTATATGTTTTGTAATTGTGTTCACACAGTTAAATCCTTTGTGTGCTTCAGTAGGTAGCTTCCCCAGACTTTTTATACATCCCATAATTATATTGGGAAAAAAATTCTGTTTCTATCTCCTCAGGCAGAATTTTTCTTGATGATATATAGAAAATCTAGAAATTTAAATGGATGTATTCACATATAGCTCCTTTGCTGAAGTTAGCATTTTAAGTTAACTGTAATTTTTAAAGTAAATTATCATATAATCTGCAAAAGTAATATATTGCTTAAGTCTTTAGCTATGCTCATTCCCTTAATTTTTTTTTCTTGTCTTATTGCTATAGTTAGTACTTCTAGAATTATATGACATATCATTGGCTATAATGAATTTCCTAACTTTAGCTTGTTCTTATTGGAAGGGCTTCTCATATGTTTGTCCCCTTTACGTACAATGCTGGCTCTTAGTTTCACACAGATAATTACTTTTCATACTATGGAAAATTTCAGATATTCCTATAATTTATTTGTTGTGGTTGTTGTTTTTTTAACCAAACGAGATGTTGAATTTTGTCAAAAGCATTTTCTGCATCTACTGATACAATTTTGTAATTTTATTATTTTGTTATTAATATAGTCTATAATTTTCCTAATGGACCAACTTTGAATTCCTGTTATAAATACAGTATGTCCTTAAGTTTTATATGTTATTATAGTTTCCTTCATTTAAAATTTTGTTTGAAAGCATTTGCATAGCATTATGCATATTGCTCTATAGCAAGTTCTTAAGATTCAAGGATCCTATAGATTTCATAGGATTCAGAATCATGGATGGAAAAGGGCTACAGCTTTATTTTCACTAACTGCTAAATGAAATTTAGCACTTCCTTCCATTGTGAATATAGACACCAATACATAGTGTTATTAGATTTCCCAAATTTGTCAGAAAAGACCATGATACACACACACACAAAAGAAATGGTTAAGAACCTCTTGTATATAATTTCTTTTGTTTTGTCTCTTATTGGCTTAGGAATTAAGGTCATATTTTAATATCATAAAGAATTTTGTAGAATTTTCTTTTCCTATTTTTATAAATAGTTTTTAAAATATTGAATTGTTCTTTGATAGAATACACTTTTAAATCCTAAGGTTATTCTTGGATATTCAATTTTTTTCTCTGAAATTATGTTGTGTAAATTCTATATTTCTTATCCTGTCATGCTGAACATTTTATTTTTTTATAAGTATTCAACCATTTCATTTAAGTTGTTAGTGTCTGGCATACAATTGAGAAAAATAGTTTCTATTATTTCCTTTATTTCTTCTTCATTCATTTTAACGTATTAAACTTTTTCATTTTTTTATCTTGGCAATTTGGTTTTCCTTTTCTTTCTTCCTTAAATCAAACTAGAAAATTGTTTGTCTCTTGTATTCTTGGGTTTCTTCTCAAAAAGTTTAGTTTATTTTATTAATGCAATTATTTTCTTTCAACTTTGTTATTCTATTTATTTCCAGTTTCTCTCTGCATGCTTATTTAAGGAGAGTTTTGTTTCTTTTATAATATTTTAGTTGCATACCAAGTTCATTTAACTGTTCTTTCTTTTATTGGCAAGTACTTAAACATATAAATTTTCCATAAAGTATTGCTTTAACTTCATCCCATAAGTTTTGATATATTGTTTAATTTTCATTATCTATGATGAAATTATTGTTGATATAATTATTTCTTTAAATCATTTTTAAGATTAAATTTTTTAGTTCCAAAATAATTTTAAATCTTTTTGATAGTAGCCCTTTATTAAATAAAATTATTCTTATATTTTGTTCATTGAAAAAAAACTTTATAATTTCTTTTTTCCCTCAATTTGTTTGTAAGGTTTTTAGGTTAATACATAATTACTTTTTTAAGTGTCATTCACTAATGAAAATATGGAATAATACTACTACAAAGCATTTATATGGAACTTTTAAGGTTTACAAAGTGCTTTACATGTTATCTCATTTCAAATATCTTTCTCATTCCTATTCTTCAATTACCAAAAATCTATCAAATTTATCTTTTTAAAAATTCTATTCAAGTCCTTCATTTCCTTCTTGATTAAGTTTTGGTTAGATGTTCTTTATTTCTAAAAGGGATACACTGAAGTTCCCAACTATGCACTATTATCTATTTCTCCTTCTAAAATATTTCATTTTTCCATTAAAAATGTAAATGCCAAGCCATTTGGTGCCTATATGTTATGTATTGATATTAATTCATTGGCTGTAGAACTATTAAGCACAATGTATTTTCCTGGTTTTATTTTCTTTTTTAATGAAGTCTCTTTTTTTTAGATCTAGTTTTGTCTGAGATCATAATTGCTAACTCTGCTTTTATATTTTGCCTGAAGCATAATAGGTTTTAATCCAGTTTTGTATTTTAACTCATTATGAACTTATGTTTCAAGTTTGTGATTCTTATAAATAAAAGATTTTTAGATTTTGCATTCTAATTCAGTCTATTGTTCTCTTCTGTTTTATGGATATTTGTCACATCCATACTCATAGTTATACTTATGAATTTTATATTTCCTTCTATCCTCTTGTACTTTTCTGTCTCTATCCAACCCATCCCCCAACTCCTTCTTTACAAAGAAGAAGAATGTGGTGAGGGCCAAGGAATTTTCTATACACTAGTGATCTACACTTTGGAAACAATCTGCTTCCAAATTCCCAGCACCCTTTCTTTTCCTTTGCTCAGACCATAATCACAGATTCTTATAACTTTACCTTTCTTTTTTCCCCTTAAGTTTCCCAACCTCTTCATGCTTGACCCTCCAAGGGTGGAATTTGTTTTGTATGATTTATTATCATTTTAGTTCAGTTTCTGTTAATATGACCAAAAAAGCACCAACAATTCACATTTAACTTACACTCAGGATTCTCTCCTTGAACTCGCCCTTTCCCAGGAGCCTTATGATGCTCCAGATATAAGAAGTTAAGATAGAAGCCCCACTTAAAAAGAAATCGCGTTTAACTTAACTCCTTTATTTTATAATTTGAAAAGTGAAATGCAAAGAAGTTAATAATTTGCCCATGTTACTTATTTCTCTTTGGTCCAGAACTTCTGGACCAACTTCTACTTGGTCCAGAAACTTCTCTTTTTCTAGATCCATTTACTCTAGGTACCACTGCTTCCATTCTTCCCCTCTGGAACTAAGGAATTCTCTTCTTTCCCAGGTCTTGAAAGAACCACACAAATACGTTGGTTCTACTCCCTTAAATTCCTTTGATAGATGAATGTTTTGCTCTTTTGCTTGTCACAAAATCATAGTGCAAAAAGTAATTATCCAGTTCACCTGGCACCTGGAAAAGGATCCCTTCCACAAGAGTCCTTTCTGGATGGCAAAGAGTTTCTTCCTTTGGTATTAAATAGGAGGTAAGACTTGATAATGCTGATATATACCTCTCCGGTAAGAGTAAAGATATACAGGGGAGGCCTTTTGAGATGAGAAGGTATGTAAGTCAGCTGGAGATAGCTCATACCATTTCTCAAGAACTGATTAATTGTTAAATTTTTGGTGTTAGAATTTACACATTGGAAGTTGACAAATACCATAAATTAGGGTTTTATTTATTGTCTTGTTTATGATATAAGCTGGGGCTTATTCCAGAGTGCGGGTTAGAACCAGATTAAAATGTATTTGGGAAATATTTAACAAAACAAATGTAATAAATATAGATAATGTTAATATGGGGCCCTCTAAATCCATAGACAAGCCAGCAGGAACCCTTAAGTATGGAGTTTCATGTCCTGTTTCTTTTTGAGTTTAGCATCACCAATCTAGAATTAAGAAAGTAAAGGAGGAAATTTTAAAAGTTCAGATTAGACTTAAAAGTGTGTTGTGTGTACATTTTCCCCCAAAGAGATATTCACTTGCATACAGTGCAGTATGTGACCTTCTAGGTACCTAAAAGTGGAAATGGGGGTTTCCCCAATTTATTCATCAGTATTTGTTAAATACTGATTTGTTAAATCCTGTACTATCATGTTACAGTTTAAAATCCTGTATTATCATGTACATGTTACACTGTACATGTACAGTTAAATCCTGTATTATCATGATAAGTGTTCCATCATAGCTACTAACAGGCTAAATTTTTTTACATAATTGGATCATGTTTTTTGTAGAGGGAAGGACTTTAAACAGGCTTTCTGGAATGAAATTCTATATATTTTTCTGGTGTGAGGCTCAGAGGTCTTTTGCTGAAAAAGCTATAGAAGTATTTGCAAGGAGAGAGTTCCTAAGATCAAGTAGATTCTTTTCTAAAGGGCTATTGGTCAAACTGGAGCATGGAAGGATCCCATGGTCAACTGGTCTGCTCTTGTCCCTCATCTTATGTCAAACATCAGACATCTAACGATAAATAATCCTATATCTTCCATTTGCCTCCTCCCTCCTCCCCATTTCTCTATCCTAGTTACCTTCTGTTTTTCTGTTGAGTTTAATGTATTTTTACTTCAAACTCTTTGCAGGGGGTTGGTATTATGTGTTCTAATTTTCTTAATCCAATTCAGTTGAAAGTGAGGATCATGTGATGTCCATTCCTTCCTCCATGTTTATTTAATCTTTCTTGAGCACTTTCATTATGTAATATAGTCAGAACTTCTAACTTGCCCCCCTTTCTCTATAAATTCCTTTTTCCTTCCTTTTTAAAAAATTCTGTTAATGGCACAAAACATAACAAAACTACTTCCAAGTTCTCAGTCTTATTTAATTTTCTTTATGACCTTTGAGGTCACTGGAGACCTAAAAAGACAATTGTTTCCTCTCCCTCTATTAGAATAGAAATATTTTATCTTTATATAGGTCTTTCTAATCACTGACATATATGTCTTTCTATATTTCTCTTGACTCTTGTATTTACCTTTCAAAATCTCTACTCAGGTATTATATTTTAATTAATAATGGGTATCATATTTCATTAAAGTTTCTTCCCCCTCTTGGATTATACAGTTTTGTTGGATATGTTATTTCTCTTTATGAGTCTTTATCCATTGTTTATTGAATGGCAAATTTCAAGCTCTCTTTGCTTTAATTGTAGCAGCTGCCAAATCCTGTAGAACACTGACTGTGATTTTTTAATAATAATAATAATGAAAATAATTGCTAGAACTTATATAGCACTTATGTTTCAAGTACTATGCTAAGTACTTTGCAGTTATTATCTCAATTATCCTAACAACCCTGGGAATTGTTATTATTATTATCCCTACTTTACAGTTGAAGAAGCTGAAGTAAACACAAGCTAAGTAACTTGCTCAAGGAAACATAGCCAAGTGACTGAAGATGGATTTGAACTCAACCAAGTTCAGCACTCTGTCCACTGCACTACCTAGTGCTCATGTGTTCTTTCCAAAATAAATAAATACACGAACCTCATTGATTTCTTTGTAATCAGTGTTGTGAGATTTAGTTCATAATGTTTCAGGCCTCTTTCTCTACCTTCACTTTTATTTAAATTCTGCCTTCATCCTTGTGCTCTTGTGTACTGTTGCTGTTGCTTCTGTTGCTACTACTGCTACTGTTGCTGTTCCTATTTGTAACCATATAGGTATCATTCTCATTCTGGGTTTTTTATTTTTCTGAAGTAATTTATTTTGTTATTTAAACACTTTCCTTGATTTCTATACTTATATAAGCATCTAATGTCTAAAGTATTTGCAGTCTTTTATCAAATGTTTATCTTTTTTTTTTTTTTTTTTTGGTGAGGCAATTGGGGTTAAGTCACTTGCCCAGGGTCACACAGCTAGGAAGTGGTGTCTGAGGTCAGATTTGAACTTAGGTCCTCCTGACTTCAGGACTAGTACTCTATCCACTGCGCCATTTAGCTGCCCCTTTTTATCTATTTTCAATGATGATGAAATTCCAGTTTTCATGTTGTATAATCTTGGACTGTATTTTGAGCTTTTTTGCTCTAAGAGCACAATATTCCATTCCATTTCATGTTTTCTTGTGGATGCAGAATATCTTATATTATTATGTTATATAATTTATATATTATAATATGTCATATTATTGAATTTTCATTTCTTTTATATTTTAAAGTATTTTTCTTGATTGCTTGCAAAATTTGTTGTTTAGCATTGGAATTCTTAAATTTGACTACATATGGTGTTTACAAGAGAAGATATGTCAGTTCTTTTGATTGGCATTTTGCTTTCTGTATTCAGCAGATCTGGGCAATTTTATTGTGTTATGTCTTGCATTATAATGTTCAAGTTCTTTGAGTTATCATGTTCTTTTGGGAGATCTGTAATCTTGCTGTTGTCTTTATGCATCCTGTCTTCAAGATCAATATGTTTTGCTTGTGAATGATCTCTTTTTCTTTTTATATTATTCCTTTGGGCTTTTGTTTTTCCAAATTGTCCTTCAGGTCTATGTATTTACAATCATAGCCAGTTGTTCTTTCTTCTGTTTCTTTGGAGAGAATTACCACTGTGAATTCAAGCTTTTTTTTTACTCTGCCAATCATTTCTGCTCTGTGGATCATAAATTCTGCTTTCACAATTCTTATTTCTCTTTTAAACCCTTCAAAAACATCCTTCTGTAGTTCTATTCTCTTGGGAATCCACAGATTCTTATGCCTCATCAGGTGTTGAATTATGTTCTATTTTCTTACAATATTTATTCAAAGACATAAGGACTCAGTAATTCTGGAGGATATATTCCCTTCTGTTATTAATATCTTCCCTGTTGGTTTATCTGCTTGTGCTCAAAGTTTTAACCATCTTCTTCATCCCAAGATCTCGGGCAATTTCATTCCTATCTTTCCTAATATTCCCTATTGCTAAATTTCTGACTTCTTACTCTTTAATCACAAATTTCCTGTGTCCCACCTCCCAGTCCCACCAAAGTCTGAACTTCAAAACTGTCCCCATCTCTCACATTCTGGAGAATCCACTTTTCACTGGCTTCAACTTCTGCCTCAAGTGGCTTCCAAGGAGACAGAACTGGCCTTACCTGAATGTTTATCCCCTTTCCTTTAGGTTTGATGGTGATCATGGGCTATAGGGCTGGGACTTTGACTCAATTCCCTTAGTTCTTTAACATTCTAGCAGCACTGTTGCAGAGTACACTTCTGTACTGAGGTATATATTTACCCTCCAAATCATTCCCCTAGAGCTCTCATTTTATTTATAGCAAGGTTTTGAACTTAGATTCATTTCTTCTGGGAGTCTTAGTTGACTTTTGTGAACAAGTTATATTTTTGTTAAGGACTTGCTTCTTTTGGGTCCCTGGATCCACAGAATTTCTTTGGGACTGATGTCTTCTTTGTTTACTTATTTTTCTACCTTAACTTCTCAAATTGGAACTTTGTGTCAGAGCCAGATTTGATGTACTTTATGAGGAAATAATGGTGTCTTATATTATCCTGATTTGTAGGGTCTTGCTGCAGTTTCCTTCATGTATTAAGCATTACAGGGATGGCTCAAGCTAGGGAGCTATAATTTTCTAGCATACTGTGGTCTAGTCTATGAAGAAGTCTTATTGTTGATCTTCCAGCCCAGTTCTGAGTTCTACAGGCTTGTAATGATGACTTTCATTCTATATAACATAGATGCAGAGTCCAAATCATATAAATGCCTTGAAAGGTTCTACTAATTAGAGTTTTCAATATGCAGGTTCACTCCTGGTCTGCAGCCCCTTTCTATTACATAGCTATGGACCTTACATCCTGTTCACTTGTAGAAAGGTTCCAAAGACAGAGCAGTAGAGATGCAAGCTTGCTCTAGTCTTCACTATTTTAGCCCCAGACCTTACTTGAAGATTCTGCTATACTTATCTAGAGTCAAAGAGCATCTAACTGCTGCACTTTCCCAGGTTTGTTCCATTTTGCACTGAAAGGCAAATATTTTCCTGACTGGATTTCTTCTCTAGTAACCAGACACCTGTCTGTCTCTCTATGTTGATCTAAGTTGGAAAAAAAAGGGACTCAGTGTTATTTTTCCTTCTTAAAAACATATTTAATTCTAAACACCAAACAAAATGGTCTCTTCCATATACAAATAGAACAGAGAAAGAATACTGCAGATTAAACTATGAGTTTCCATCTCATATATATATATATATATATACATATATGTATATATATATATATATATATACACACTGTCCTTCCTTCTAAGTTTATAATATATTCAGCATGTGACTCCTTTTTTGACATTTTGCTTTATATTTTGACATTAAGCTCTATTTCATATTGGCATATTATGAATTTCTAATATATTTCTAAATCATGGTTGACTCAATTTTATGTTAGTAACATCAATTGACTTGCTTTTACATTTTGACCCAATAGTTTTCATAAAGATTTATTATTTTTTTATTTTTTATCTCTTACAAAATCTTGCAGTCCAAATTTTTCCCTCCCTTCCCCTACTCTCTCCCCTAGACAGAAAGTAATCCAATATAAACACAGTAAGTAATACAATATAAGCTAAAAATGTGCAATTCTTCTAACATATTTCCATATTTATAATGCTGCACAAGAAAAATTGGGTCAAAAAGGGAAAGAAAATGAAAAAGAAAAAACAAGCAAAAATAATAAAAAGGTGAAAATACTATGTTGTGATCCACATTCAGTCCCCACAGTCTTCTCTCTGTGTGCAGATGGCTCTCTCTATCACAAGCTTATTAGAACTGACCTGAATCACCTCATTGTTGAAAAGAGCTAAATCCATCAAAGCTGATCACCACATAGTCTTGTTGCTGTGCACAATGCTCTCTTGGTTCTACTCCCTTCACTTAGCATCAATTCATGTAAGTCTTTCCAGATTTTTCTGAAGTCAGCCTGCTTGTTATTTCTTATAGAATAATAATCTTCCATAGCATTCATATTCCATAGCTTATTCAGCCATTCTCCAACTGATGGGCATCTGCCACATGTGGGTCCCTTTCCCTCCTTTAAGATCTCTTTGAGCTATAGGTCCAGTAGAAACACTGCTGAGTCAGAGAGTATACACAGTTCTATAGCCCTTTGGGCATAGTTCCAAATTGCTCTCCAGAATGGTTGGATCTGTTTACAATTCCACCAACAATGTATCAGTGTCTCGATTCTCCCACACCCCCAGAACATTCATCATTATCTTTTCCAGTCATCCTAGCCAATCTAACAGATGTGAGGTGACACCTCAGAGTTGTCTTATTTTCCATTTCTCTAATCAATAGTGATTTAGAGCATTTATTCATATAGTATGTGACTTTCAAAGCTCCCTGATTGTGTCTATATTTCCTTCTGAGATTCCTTCTGTTCTCTTTTGTGCACTTGAAAATGTTTCAATGACTCGGTGGGGCTAAGATGGTGGAAAGTAGCCAGGTCTTTGCCTGAGCTCTTCCTGGTTTCCCTCAGAATCAATGCTAGATCAAACCTCTGAACAACTCTGGAGTGGCCCACAAATATTTAGTGGGTAACAAATTTCCAGCAGAAGATATTTTGGAAGGACTTCAGAAAAAACCTGTCTCAATCAACACGGGGGACAGGTGCGGCACAGGGAGGCCCAGAGTGGAAAGGCCTCTGGGGAAATCTAGTGGGAGGCTCTTAGCCAAAGTATGGCAGCATTGCCCATTCTATTCTGGTTCAGAAGCTAGTGGATCCACAGTCAAGACCTAAAACACAATTACAAAAATAGGGAGCCCCTGAATTCTGGCATAACGAGTGGGACTTGGCCAAGCTGACCTAGCACGGGAAGGAAGTGGGCAGTATTGGCCCCAGGACTGCATGAAGTCCCTATCATCTGTAGGAAGCTTAGGACTAACTTCCCTTTGTCCTAGGAGCAGACCTCAACCTTTAAAAATGAACAAAACAGCAAAAAGAACTCTGACCATAGACAGGGAAGAACAGACCTTGAACTCTTAGGACACTAAAAGCAAAACATCTCCAGATGAAGCCTCAAAGAGTTATAGGAGTTGGTTTTCAATTCCAAAAGATCTCTTGGAAGAATTCAAAAAGGTTCTTAACAGAGAATTGGAAGAATAATGGGGAAAGGAAATGAGGGCTTTAGAAAAGGAAACACAGAATTGTCTGAAAAAAATCACTCCTTAAAAATTAGATTTGGTGAAATGGAAAAAAAAACAACTCTGAAAAATAGAATTGGTAAAATGGAAAAAGATAACTATTCCCTAAGAAATAGAATTGGTGAAATGGAAAAAAATTTCAATGAACAAAACAACTCATTTAAAAGTTCAATTGATTCTCCAATTGATAGTCAAAGGATATGAACAGACAATTTTCATATGAAATTAAAACCATTTCTAGTCATATGAAAAGATGCTCTGAATCATTATTTTTCAGAGAAATGCAAATTAAGACAATTCTGAGGTACCACTACACATGTATCAGATTGGCTAAAATGACAGGAAAACATAATGATGAATGTTGGATGGGATGTGGGAAAACTGGGACACTAATACATTGTTGGTAGAGTTGTGAATTGATTCAACCATTCTGGATAGCAATTTGGAATTATGCTCAAAGAGCTATCAAACTGTACATACCCTTTGATCCAGCAGCGTTACTACTAAAGCAATCATAAAGGAGGGAAAGTGATCCACATGTGCAAAAATGTTTGTGGCAGCCCTTTCTCTAGTGCCAAGAAACTGGAAACTGAGTGGATGTCCATTGATTAGAGAATGGTTGAGCAAATTATGGAATTCATGAATGTCATGTAATATTATTGTTCTGTGAGAAATGATCAGCAGGATGATTTCAGAAAGGTCTGGAGAGACTTACATGAACTGATGCTGAGTGAAATGAGTGGAATGACAAGGTCACTATATGTGGAAACAGCAATATTATAAGATGATCAGTTCTGATAGACGTGGCTCTCTTCAACAATGAGATGATTCAGACCACTTCCAATGGTCTTGTGATAAAGAAAGCCATCTGCACCCAGAAAGAGGACTGTGGAAATGGAATGAGGACCATAACATAGTATTTTCACTCTTTTTGTTGTTTGCTTGAATTTTGTTTTCTTTCATTTTTTTTTTCTTTTAGATCTGATTTTTCTTGTGCAGCATGATATTTATGGAAATATGTATAAAGGAATTGCACATGTTTAACATATATTGGATCACTTGTTGACTGGGGGAGGGGGGAATTAGAACACAGGATTTTATAGGGGTGAATGTCGAAAATTATCCATTATATATTTTGAAAGTAAAAAGCTTTAATTTTAAAATATAATAAAATTAAGCTCCTTCAGAAGAAAGAAAAAGTTCAATTGGTCAGCTAAGGGAAGGAAATAATTCACTAAAAATTAGAATCGAACAAATGGAAGTAAATGACTCAATAAAAATGTTTAAATTACCCTCTTTTCTTTCTTCCTTCCTCACCACCCCACTCCCCCATAATTCTATTATTACTTCCTCTCTCTATTCAGGGTTGTTGTGAGGATCACATGACACATTTGTAAAGTGCTTAACATAGTGCCTGACACACAGTAGATACTTAATAAATATCTGTTCCCTTCCTTTTATAGATAACACTTAATAAATATTTTTGATTGATGGATGGATGGAGCTATTGTTTTCCTATGCACCCACATTGCTCTTTCTTTCTCATTAGAATAATTTTTCTATGGGTCTTCATAATTTAATGCCTGAAAGTTTCCCATCTTTCCTAGGGCTGACTTGACTTGTAGAATTTGCTTCTGGCTAGGTGTTGTTTTCCACTCTTCATTCTTTCTTACCTCCATATCTAATCTGTCACCAAGTCCCGTCAAAATTTTGCCTTCATATTTTCTCACATGTGCCTTCTTTTCTTCTCTTACAATGTCATCACCCTGGTACAGATTCTCATCATCCCACCTAGACCATTAAAATAGCCAGGTACTTGGTTTCCTTTCCTCAGGTCTTTTCCCATTGCTGTTCATTCTCAACTCAACTTTCAAACTGATATTCCTAAAGTCTATCTCACTCCCCCTGACTCTAGTGGATACTTATCACATTCACAGTTAAATACAAAATCCTTTATTTGGCATTCAAAGCTCTTTATAACTTGGCCCCTTCTTACCTTTCTATTCTCACACTTTACTCACGATCATATACCTTGTGTTCCCTACTCTTCCTTAAACACTATACACTCACTCCTATTTCTGAATATTCTTTCCTCATCTCCACCTGGTTTCCCTTATCACTCAATTAAAATCTTTTCTTCTACAAGAAGCCTTTCCTGATCTCCCTTAGTTTTTTGTTTTTATTTTTGTTTTTTTTTTGCTCAGGCAATTGGGGTTAAGTGACTTGCCCAGGGTCACACAGTTAGCAAGTGTCAAGTGTCTGAGGTCATATTTGAACTCAGGTCCTCCTGACTTTAGCACTAACTAGCTGCCTGATCCCCCTTAATTCTAATCTTTTTGTACTTATATATTTGTCTATTGTCTCTCCCATTAGAATGTGAGCTCCTTGGAGACATAGAGCACTGTCTCTGGAGTCAGGAGGATCTGAATTCAAATCTGACACTGGGCAAGTCACTGAACCCCAATTGTCTCAGAAAAAAAGAAATAAAAAGAAGAATGTGAGCCCCTTGTGATATAGGATGATATTTTTTCCTTTCTCTGTATCCTCAGCACTTAACACAGTGCCTGGAACATGTTGTTCAATCATTTTTCAGGCATGTCCAACTCTCATTAAGGTTTTCTTGGCAAAGATGCTGGAGCAGTCTACCATTTTCTTCTCCAGCTCATTTTATAGATGAGGAAGGCAAACAAGGGTAAGTGACTTCCTCAGGGTCACACAGATAGGAAGTGTCTGAAACTAGATTTGAACTCATCTTCCTGAATTCCTGAGCCTGACTCTAGGCTGGACACTCTATCCACCATGACATCTAGGTGTCTGTCCCTGACACATAATAGGGACTCATGAAATGCTTGTTGACTCTTTCCAAAACTTTTGGAAAAGGAAAGTGTTGTTGCTTCCACAAATATTTCTCTGACCCATCCAATAATAATTTTCCCTCTACCCCTGCCCTGTATCTCACATAGTAATTTATTGTCATTTTGCCGATGTCACCAATTCCCATAGGTTCAATGATGACCCTTCTGGAATGATTCACAGAGCTATGTATTCAGCTCTCCTCTGTCTGAAATTCCATTCCTACGTCCATACCTGCCTTTTGGAAATCTTGATCCAGAGGCTGTGAACTCATTATATCTTCTCCCAAATGTTTTCCTTTTCTTGACTTTTTTCTTTTATCTCATAGTCACCTAGGCTCATAACTCCTATTTTTCTTAAACTACTCACTTTCACTGACCCCACATATCCAAATCATTAGTAAGACTTACCATTTCTACTTTCAATTCTCTCTTACAAGTTCCTCATCTCTACTCACAAAGTTATCTTCCTAGATCTGGATCTTATCACTTCTCACCTGGATCACAAGTACATTCTGATTAATGCAAATAATGAATCTTGTGAAGTGGTCATGATGAAGTGCAAATGATGAGGCTAATGGTAGTGAAGAGGTGTGAGAATTGGGGTGGGGAATCCCCTCTGTTTGGGCAGGTTCAATGTGAAAGAATTTGCAAGTCCAAAAACTGTGTGGCAATAAAAGGGAATTTTATTGGCATTGAGAAGTCAGCTTTGCTATTAAGACAGACTTCTTAATGGCAAAAGATCCTGTCAGGGAGGTAACAAAAGTTAACACTGAGAAGAGAACATCTTCACAGTGGGTAAAAGTCCTGGCAGAAAGATTTGCTAAGAAGAGAGTTTCCTTAGCAACCATAATCCTGTTTCAAACTTCTGCAATGACTTGGTTCAGAGTTGTCTTAATATTAGCAGTGGAGGCTTGGGATTCAATCAATGCCCCAGGCCTAGATTTCCAGTTGAAAAGAGATTACTTCTCTTAGAGTTTTGAACCATTCAATAGGATTATCAGGCTGAGATTTCCAACTGAATAAAATCATTTAACTGGGAGTTTGAAGGCTTTTCCCAGAGTCTGGGAACTCCCTTCAAGGGGATCTGGGCCACCCCCAAAAGATCTCAATTTCAATGGTGAGCGATTTGACCAAGATCTCCAATTGAATGAAACCACTTAACTTGGGAGTTTGCAGGCTTTTCCTAGAGGAGAGCCTGAGACACCAAATCACCCCTCTTTTACAGATTAAAGGGGACACAATTTCAGGGTTCACCCCCATCAGTCAGATGTATTCTAATTTACACTATTTGAAGTTGTAATTATGTAAAATATCATCAGAAATTCAAATAATGTGGTCATGCCATAAGATGTATTTGTTCTAATTGGGATTCAATACCCAAACAAATACAAATCCTAATTGTAATACAAAAATCTAATTGTCTTCCCTGACAAGTCTCTCTCTATTCCCATTCTGTTTCCAAAGTAATCTTCATTTTTTTCTCAATTATTTTATTTTTCCAATTACATGTAAAGACAATTTTCAACATTTATTTTTGTAAGATTCTAAGTTCCAAATTTTTTCTCTCTCCCACCCTTACCTCCCCTTTCCCCAAGATGCCAAGGAATCCAATATAGGTTACATATGTATAATCATTTTAAAAATTTCCATTCCTATCATGTTGTGAAAGATAAATCAGAACAAAATGAAAAAAAAAAAAAAAAAAAACATGAGAAAGAAAAAGCAAACAAAAATCCAAAATGATTTTCTTAACTTGCAGGTCTAGACATGTCATTTCTCTACTCAGTAAAATCAAAGGCTCTCTATTACTTCCAGAATCAAATATGTGTGGGTTGGAGAGAGAAAGTGAAGAACTTACGGGAATATTTAAATTCTTTTTCTGTCTCTCTGACCTACATAAGTACGGTGTGTGCAAGCCAATATTTACTTAAAACTTTAGATATATTTACTTAACCAGAAATGATGACATTTATCCTTGTTCAATGCTATCAATATTTAGATTATTAAATGTTGTCAGCTCAGTAATCTGAAGTTTGAAGGTCTGATTGATGATTCCTCACGGAAACAGGGAAACAAAGCATTCCATTCTAATCTGCCTTTGGCACCAATGTTTAACATTCAATTAGGGGAGAGGGCACCTATTTCTCAATGCTTCCCGATTTATGATGTAATCCTTTGTAACAGAAACCTTCCATTCCAATCTCTCCAAATAGCAACAACCAATTAGATCCTCTCCCTCCCCTTCTCAATGTTCTCTTACTTGTGAAGTAATCTCTTGTATAAAAGCTGTGTATCTTTACTACTTCTTTAGCCCTCCTACTGCGAGCTTTCTCTTTCTTATCTTGTGATGGGATGGCTCATCTTCCGGAAGTTTTCAATAAACAACTTTTCTGCCTTCTACTGAGTGATCTCTGAGTAGTCATTTTGGGTAAGAGTCTTCTACATCCCTCACAAATATAATATCCTCAGTTGCATAAAGCCCTTTACCACTTCATCCCTTCCTGTCTTTCTTGTATTTTTCTACTTTATCTTCCTTCTGCTCCTTCTCTGGCCTTGACCTATTTACTGCTTCTCACCCAGGACACTCTGCCTTCCCATCTGCTTTCCTTTTCCCTGGCTCTTCCCATGCCTAGAATGTTTTGCCTCCTCATCTCTACTTTGTAGCTTTCTCAAGTTCTTTCAAGACTCGGATCAAATCCCATGCTCCAAAGTAGCCTCTTCCTTGTCTTTTTTCCCCTTCCCCCTACCTCTGTGGCTTCCACTCTGAGATTAACTTCCATTTACTATGTATATATCTGACATTATAGCTAATTATTTACATCTTGTCTCCTCCATAATATTGTAAGCTCCTTGAAGGCAGGCACTGTTTTTTTGAATCCTGATTATAGTACTTGATACACATTTAATTGTTGTTCATTCTTCATTTTCAGAGGACTAATTAATTTATGTTTGATGGCTTGATTTGCACATGAAAGGGATTTAAATGAGGCAGAGTTGTACAAAGTCTGCAACCTCACTCTCTTCTAGTCATCAAAATCCAGTGGCAGGACAAAAGTCAAGAAGAATAGCGATGTCTGGAGATGCAGCAGATGCCTTGGAATCTCTGACCAAGCTCTAGACACCTCACATCACTGTTTCATGCACCTTTATGGTCATTGGGACAAATTGTTCTTATTCACCCGGTGCCATATTACATCCTCTGTCTTAGAGGCTCTGAGAGGAAGAGAAAGATTTCAGCAGAGATAAACGAAGTTGGAGAATCCATTCCAAGCACAGCCAACAAGCAAAGACATGAAAATGGGCAAAGTTGGGTGAGAACAGGGGAAGTGAATGGGACATTTGGACTGGAACATGGGCTACATGAAGAAGAATGGCTTGAGATTATTTTAGCTCCATATTGGAGAGGGTTTTAAACCCCGAAAGCAGGATGTTCTTTATAAATGATTGAGTTTTGATCTAAAGCAATCACAAGTGGAAATTCTCAGCAGGAAGGACTCATTCATATTTGATGCATGTAAGCCCCTAGAGATTCATAAGAACATAGACAAGTCAGTTTTGGAGAAAGTAAAAGCCACTAAAGTATTTGTCTGCAGAATCATTTTGGATACAGTTTATCAAGCACCAGAGCTTGTAGGCATCATGGAGGAAAGATAGCTTCAGTTTTAGCACTTTTTTTTTATTTTGTTTTCCTTTATTTTCCATACCTTCATTTTCTAGCCAGAAACAGCCTTTGATGCTTTAAAAAACTACATTGCATTCTTTAAAAAACTACATTGCATTCTAGTTTTGTCTCTTCTACTTATATTCTCTTTTCATGGGGTTGGGGGTGGTTTGGAGTTGGGTTTGTTTATTTTAAGGACCTCTTTTGCTTGTTTGTCAATGTTGGTGGAATAAGGGAGGCAAAGGAGGCTAATCTAACTTAGAATCCAAGCTCTGTCTAATAATCTGTGGGATAATGCAATAAATATCTTCCCATCTATATCTATCCATAAAAAATAGGGAAATTGGAATCTTGTCTCTAAAGAAGAAATGGAATATTTTTGCCATGTTTAACATATATTGCGTTACCATCTAGGGGATGGGTTGGGGAAGAGGAACACAAGGTTTTGCAAGGGTCAATGGTAGAAAATTATCCTTGTATATCTTTTGAAAATAAAAAGCTTCAATTAAAAAAAAAGAAATGAAAAAATTGCATCTTCCTCCTATCTTTGCAAGTATCTTCCATATTCTACCAGATCCTACTGATGATGTTTGTGTTACTTTTGCTTAATTCTCTTTTTCCTCCCCTCTCTTTTTTTCTCCCTCCCTTCCTCCTCTCTCTCTCTCTCTCTCTCTCTCTCTCTCTGTCTCTGTCTCTGTCTCTCTGTTTCTTTGTCTCTGTATCTATTTGGTTTTTTTCTCTCTTTCTCCAGGAAATGACTCACTAGGAGAGAGAGAAAAAAGTGTGCTGGTAAATATTTTAAAACGTATAATATTATATTTCCCCCAATTACATGTAAAAATGATTTTAAAACATTTTAAAAGTTTTGAGTTTGAAATTCTAGCCCTCTCTTCCCTCTGTCTAGAACAGCAAGCAGTTAGATATAGATTATATATGTACAATCACATAGGACATACTTTTATTTATTTTGTATAAGATGACTCAAATAAATAAATGAATAAAAATGAAAAATAGTACACTTCAGTCTATATTCACACAGTATCCGATGGAGGTGGATAGAATGCTCCATCATTAATCCTTGGGGATTATTTTAGATCATTATATTACTGAAAATAACTAAGATATTCATAGTTATTCATCATATAATATTGCTGTTACTTTGTACTATGTTCTGGTTCTGTTCACTTCACTTTGCATCAGTTTATGTAAGTCTTTCAACTTTTTCTGCTTGTGTTGATTTTCTCAATTTCTTTTTCTTGTCTTATTGCTTGCATTTTTCAACACAAGATTTCATTGATTGAAGGAACTGCTAGTGAAAAAGTGCTCTATTCTGCAACTTATTTTTCTTTTGTAAATTTCATTGATTTTTCTCAGGATTTACCTGTAGCACTTAATTTAGGTGATTTATTCAGGTTCACTCTGCCAGTGACAGAGGCAAGACAGAACCCAGCCCTTCCTGGTTCCAAGGTTAGTTCTTGATCTTCCATGCCATGCTAACATTTGTAGGACTATATCAAATAAGACAGTGGACTTCATTGTATTACCCCATATCTTTCTTAGAAAACTTCTGGCATATTTATAATATAAATGATAATTAATTTTGGCATCTTTTGCTTTAATAGAGAAAAAAGTTCAACAAAATTAACTCAAGACCAATCAACCAAGACCAATATATATATATGGTATTCTATATACATAGAACTTCTGGAAAAAGAGAGGGATTTTCATTCTTTTCTAAAATTAATTTTTATTACACATAGCTATTCTGATCAATGTCATGATCCAAGACATTTTCAAAGGACTCATGATAAAAAATGCTATCTACCTTAAGAAAAGAGAACTGAAGAACTCTGACAGCAAATTGAAGCATATTTTTTTACTTTATTTTTCTTGCCTTTTTTTTTAACAACATGGCTAACATTAAAATAAGTTTTTCATTGTTTCATTGTTTCACAAGTATCACATGTACATTATTGCACTGCATTATTTCACATGCATCACATATTGATTTGCCTTCTCAATAAGTCAGGGAGAGGTTGGAGCAACAGAGAGAATTTAAAAGTCAAAATTTTCAAATAGAATGTTAAAAATAAATAAATGAATGAAAATCATTAAATTGCTATTTTTTTGTTCTTATAATATGTATTATTTACTCACATATCTCTCCTTTTTCCCCTCCCAGAAAGTCTTCCCTTATAACAAATAATAAACAGAGAAAGGAAACATAATTTAAAAAAATGAATGAGTACACCAAAAAGATCTAAAATTATATACAATGATCCACATCCATAGTTCACTACCTCTAGAGAAAAAACAGTATGTATGATATGGGAATGGAGCAAATTCATAGATTTTTCTTTGGTCATCATAAATTTGAAAACACAGTTACAATTTGTTGCTATTGTTCAATCATATCTAACTCTTTGTGACCCATTTGGAGTTTTCATGACAAAGTTACAGAGTGGTTTCCCATTTCCTTCACCTGCTCATTTTATAGATGATGAAACTGAGGTAAATAGGGTTAAGTGACTAGCTAGTAGGTGTCTGAGGTCACATTTGAACTCAGGTCCAAATGCAGGACCCCTAGTTTCCTGTTTCAATTTGGGAGTGGAAAAATTGTTATTTCTTATTATTTTGTCGTAGTTAATGTATATATTTTTCTGATTCTATTTCACGATATCAATACATATATATGTATGTGTATATATGTGTGTGTGTATGTATGTATGTATATATCTTCCCACAGCTCTCTGTATTTCATCATATAGCATTTCTTACAATACAATGAGTTATATTTTCCATTGTATTATAGCCATTGAGTTACAATTTTTTAGCTGCTTCCTAGTCAACATGCATCTACTTTATTTTGTTACTATAAAAGTGTTGCTATAATTATTGTGATGTATACAGGACTTCCTTTTTGTCATTGACTGCTGGAATTTTGCTTAGTAGCTCCACCAACCTTTTGAGCCCATTTTTCTTTTACACATCTTGGGTATCAACCAAGTTGGAATAATAGCTATTTGCTAAATTTTTTAACACATTTAACTCTCCTGTCTCTGGGTCTTACACAAATCATTTCCCACATGTCTGCAGTTCAATTTCCCTTCATTTCCACCTTTCATACAATTCCCTGTTATGTGCCAATGCTCAGTTTAGTTGCTACTATCTCCCGGAATCTTCTCATTTCCCCAGGTGTTAATGCTCTAATTTAAAGCACTTAGTCTAATTTTTCCTTTCCCTTTTTAATTCCCCATGTCCTACTGGACTTGCCTATAAAACTTAACTTAAATTTCTCTGTATGCTTAATAATAATAACCAATATCTACTTTAATAGCTGCCTTTTCCATTTTTTATCTCATTTGATGTTCATGAAACCCCATAAGATAGTTTTTTTCCTTCTTTATTCCCCCAAATTGAGGAATAAAAGCTTTGAGAAATTAGTAACTTGCTTAGTGTGACACAGCTAGTAAGTAGGTATCTGGGGCAGGAACTGAACCCATGCCTTCTGACTCTTAAGTCTAGTGTTCTACTCATTATATCACACTACCTTTCAATATTTTTTATCTGTATTTTGGAGAATGTAAGCTTCTTGAAGGAAGGGACTGTTTCATGTTTGTTTTCATACCCCAGTGTCTTTGATCTTACATATTATCATTGTTGTTGCTCAGTCATGTTCAGCTCTTTCATGAGCCTGTTTGGAATTTTCTTGGCAAAGACAAGAATTGGCAATGGTTTGCCAATTCCTTCTTTAGCTCATTTTACACATGAGGAAACTGCGGCAAACAGAGTTAAGTGACTAGCTCGGGGTCACACAGCTAGTAAATGTCAGAGGCCAGATTTGAACTCAGGAAGATGAGTTTTCCTGTCTCCAGGATCCATACTCTATTCACTGTACTATCTGGCTGTCCATTTTTTTTATACATAATAAGTGCTTAAAAATGTTTCTTCAATTGATACATGACACATCACCAAGAAAACAAAATACTATGAGATTATTAGAGGCAGAGGAGATATTGTAATTAGAATAATAAGCAGAGGAGAATAAAGATGGGGAGAAATCAGTGTTAGAGGGATGCTGAGTAGTACATTTCTACAGGAGCAGAGAATTCAGAGAGGGGAGTTGTTTGTCTCAGAACTGGGAAGATGGCTTGGAGAAGCAAATCATCCTATTTGCAAAAGCCAAAAAAATCAGAACTATGAAAAATCACCACCTTCCTCTGCATTTAATGTCAAACTTTGTGGATATATTGGTTGGTTTGGGTGAATTTCTTTTTTTTTTCTTTGTTATAAGGGAGAGTTCTCTGAGAAAATGCAGGGGAGGATACATTGGCAAATGTAGATGATATAGAAACAAAAGTCTCAAAAATATATATTTTAAAAAAGCAAACAGCTGCCATTTGGGTTGGATATGGTGATGGTGGCCAAAACTGCATGTCCTCTATAGCCTGTGGCTGAGAGGAGTTATGAATAAAGAATGAATTCAGAGGCAGCTCCTCTATCTCAACCCTCTCTCACACATATACATACCCATTCTCCCCATAGTCACATGCCCACTCAGAGGCAGTAGCCCAGTATTTGTCCCCTACAGAATTCTGTTCTATCCATAAGGCAGTCAAAGAGAGATGCTGAAGGAGGCCTTGGTAATACCAGCCTGCCCCACTAAGTGGTAAGCCTACTGAACTTCCAGGCAGGACACAGCTGGTGGGAGGAATGAAATCCATTTTTATTCGCACAATTCATCCATCAGAGTCACTTCTTACAATGGGAGCCTCAATGACTAGCACTGCTGGGAGTTACATGTTGGTATCTTCAGGCTAAAGCCCTGGTCATGGTGTCCCCAAACCCAGCTGGATCTGGAAACCCAAACTAATAAATACTGGAAGTCCTGCTGGCCCAGAAACTGTCTATATGCCTGATAATACACCCTTGTTTCATGCTTTTGTGTCCAGAATCTTCTATGCTATTTTCAATGAAGCTTTTTGAGTGAATTTGTATTGACTTTTATGGCTATTCAGCTGAACATGATAGTCATATGCTTCTTTGCTCTATGCTTTATTCTCTTTGAAAAGCTTAACATGTTTTTTTTAATGGCCTGTTCCTGCCAACTCTACCTGCCTAGATATTTTTAGAAGACTAACCCATGGCACCACATTATGAAAAAGACATTGGCTTTGGTCCTTCTGCCGAACTTTCCTATCACTGTTAAAGGGACCATTGTCCTCCCAGTCATCCTGTCATCCTCAGCTCCTCATTGACACTCACCCCACATATCTAAGCTCTTGTTAAATCTTGTTAAATGTTTCCATCTTCACAACATTTCTCATTCAATCTCCTTCTCTCTGCTCACATATCCAACCAACCTTCCCCATCCCCAAACAGGCTCTTATCATTTTTCACTTGAAATAATACAGTAGCTATCTCAAGTCTTTCCTTGAATCCTTCCAACTATCATGTACCAAAGGGATTTTTCCTAAAATGCAGGTCTGACCATATCATTCCTCCAGTGAATCCCAACAACCTGAGGAATCAAAAATCCTCTTTTTGATATTTAAAGTCTTTCAGCACCTGAACCCTTCTGCGTTTCCAGCCTTACTCCTCTCTATGTACTCTATAATTCAACTACACAGTCCTACTGGCTGCTTCTCATACACTATTCCTGCTCTCCTGACTTTATACCCAGGTCTTGACTCCCCCATGCCTAGAATGCTCCTCAGAATACTCTGACTCCTGGCTTCCTTTAAGGTTCAGCTCAGATCCCAGCTTCTGCAAAAGACCTTTCCTATTCTTTCCCCTCCCCACTCCATTCACTCTGTGGGTACATTCCATTCATACTCTATATTTCTTGTATGTACATAGTTATTTACATTAATCTCCCACATTAGAATATAAGCTCTTTGAGGGCAGGGACTGGATTTCCTTAATTTGTACCTCCAGTGATTAGCTTAGTGCCTGGGAATATAGGAATCATTTAATAAATGGTTGCGGACTAATTGATTCTCTCATCAACTGTATAATGCCAAATGACTGAAAATGAATTATGACCTAGTTGGTGATAGAGAGGTCTATAGAGGATGTGTAAAGGCCACAAGACATCATAAAGAAATATGGAGGAGAACTGGAGTAAAAGATATTATGAAAGAAGGGTGTGAGCTCCATCAGCTAATGGAGAACATCTTATTCTCCACTGCCCTCATCATGCCAAGGATTAAAAACATAGAAAGCACCTAGTACATTTGATGGACACCCTGTGAAGAGCTTAATGGGAAAATATAGACAAGAGTCACATAAGTTGGACAGGTATGGATGGGTTGAGAAATGATTGGAGAGATTTACATTGATAAGATCCCAGATCTATCTTTGTATTTGAGTGACACTGAGCAGATTACTTACTCTAACTAAACCTCAGTTTCCAAATCTTCTGACTCAGTGGAGAAGACCCAGGACTGGAATTAGAAGACCCGGTTTGTATCCTGACTCGAATCCTTGCTGGCTATGTGATCTTCCTGGGGAAAAGGATCATCTCCTCCTCTGCGATAGGAGAAGAATTCAGGTATATAGTTGTGTGAACATTTGTGCTACATAAATGCTAATTATTATTATTACCCATGTCACCTACTGCATAGGATTGTACCAAATGAAACAAAGGAGATAAAAATGCTTTGAAAACTATAAAATTTGGTACAAATGTAAGTGGTATTTTAGATTCCACAAACATTTATCTGCTTTTTCTCTGTACTCTAAAGAGCACTTCAAGGTCCCTTTCAACTCTAAAGCTATGATCCAATGAGTTTAAACTCAAAATGTTCAAAACCAAACTCATTACCTCCCCTGTTAAATCTGATTCTCTAACAAACTTTCCTATGTTTTTCACCCCTCTTCCAGACTCCAAATCTCTAAGTAATCCTTGACACTTCCCTTTCTTTCCCTCACTTCCCATATCCAAGCATTTGCCAAGTACTGTCGATTTTACTTCAATGCCTCTTTAATTTCTCTCTGCACATATATTGTTCCTACATTTGTTCAGTTATTCATTTTCTGTTATCTAGACTAGTATAATCATTCCCTAATTGATATCTATGTCTCTAGCTTCTCATCTTAAATTCATCCTTCAGACAATTGCCAATAGCAATTTTTATAAAGCAGAAGACTAACCATCTAACTCCCCTTCTCAAAAAACCATCAGTGGCTTCCTATTGTCTTTAGGATAGCATATCTGCTCCTTAGGAGCAGCTTAGTGCTTCTTTGCATAGAGTGCTGGGCTTCTAATCCAAAAGATCTGAATTCAAATCTGGTCTCAGATACTTACTAGCTGTGTAGCCCTGAGCAAGTCATATAACCCTGTTTGCCTCAGTTTCCTCCTATGTAAAATGAGCTAAAGAAGGAAGTAACAAAGCACTCTGGTATATTTGTCCAGAAAATCCCAAACAGGGTCACAAAGAGTTGGACACAACTGAAATAACTGTGCAACCACAAAAATATCCTCCTTGGTCTGGCACTTAAGACTTTTCACAATTTGGCTGCAAAAGTACATTTTTATTTTGTATTTTTGCTTTCTATCACTCATTCTTATGCAGTCAATGTTCAACTAAACTGGGATAGTGACTATTTCCCAATCTCAACATACCATTTTCTTCCTCCATATATTTCATTCAGGAAACCCCTATGCCTAGAATGCCTTTATCTTGGTTTTTTTTCTCATCATCTCTCTGTTAGCATCCTTAAGTTAGCTCAGGTAGCATCTCATCTATAAAGTTTTCATTCCTATCCACTCCCTCACACACCCTAGCTAAAACTGTTCTTTCTCCTTTTTAAATTTTTCTTAGAGCTCTTTGTATCTCTTCTCTATCTCTAACACATCGTAGTAATAATAATTGCTAACATTCATATTGCATTTACCATGTGCCAGGTACTGTGTTATGTGCTTTACGCTTATCATCTCATCTGATCCTCACAACAACCCTAGGATGTAGGTGGATTATTACACCCATTTTACAGATAAGGAATCTGAGGTAAATGAAAATTAGGGATTTGCTCTGAGTCACATAGCTAATAAGTGTCTGAGGCCAGATTTGAACTCAGTTCTTCAAGACTCCATGCCCATTTCTCCATGTTTTACACCATCCATCTGTTTATGTCATATGAAATGTATTTATCTTTGGGTGTATCTTTTTTTACTCTTGCTCCCAATGCAATTTAAGCTATTTGAAACTAGAATCTCTCATTTATAAAATCATCATTTCCACAGATCCCAGCAAAATGTACTATGTTCCAGGCTTGATCGTTATTAAATGGAATAGAATTTGACTTTTAATGAAACCTTCTTTTTCACCATTGTGTCCATGTGGGTTGTTCTTATTTCCCAAAAGACATTGTAAGTAAACTCCATGAAAGCAGACACCAGATATTATGAAAGAATCAAAGCTATAGAGTTTAAAGAACTTTAGATATCATAGAATACTAAGAATTTAAGTTCAAAGGGACTTTAGAAGAACTGGATTAATCTCTTCAATTTACACTGTAAGAAACCAAGGCTTAGAGGGGCAGAATCAAGATAGCAGTGTAAAGGCAGAAATACACTTGAGCTTTCCCCCACACCTTTTCAAATACCTTTAAATGTGACTCTAAACAAATTCCAGAGCTGCAGGACCCACAAAAAAGATGTAGTGAAACAATTTTTCCTTCCAAGACAACTTAGAAGTTCAGCAGGAAAGGTCTGTTGCACGAGGGTACAAAGGAGCACAGTCTAGCACTGGTCATCCCAGTACAGACTGAGGCTAGCAACAGGCATTGGAGTGACTGAATGAGTTGCAGTAGGGGCAGTTTCCAAATCTCAGAAGTAAGGGTATTGAACAACAGGTCTGAAGGAGATTTACGAGGGTCTCTTTGCTGGCATCAGGAGTAGGACTCTGTTGCCTTACCTGTACTTTGTTCTGGGCCATAGTCCTAGCTTAGTCACTAATATAGCAGATTTCATAGCTTCAGAGGAGCAAGGACTTTAATCCTAGTTCCAGGGTTGACAAGAGTTCTATAATTGCTCACAAATCAATGCACACCTCTTTCTAGATCATATCACCTAGGAAGACCCAAAAACTTACATGTCCCCAGAATACTTCTGAAAAGTTATACAAAAACCCTGAAGCTTGGGACAATGTTCCTTCCACTTGAGAAGTAGAGCTCTACTTTAGAATAGAGTTAAAAGTTAAAAAACAAACTACAAAAACAAATACACTAGAAAAAAAACTTCTGATCTTAAAAAGTTACTATGGTGATGAGGAAGATCAACACTCAGAAGAAGAAAATAAAGTCAAAATTCCTGTGTATAAAGCCTCAAAGAAAAATATGAATTAGTCTCAAGCATAAAAAAGTTCAAAAAAGTTTTTAAAAACCAAGTAAAAGAGGTAGAAGAAAAATTTGAAAAGGAAATGAGAGTAATGCAAGAAAGTCATTTTTAAAAAACCAGCAACTTGGTAAAAGAGGCTCAAAAAATACTGAAGAAAATAACACCCCAAAAAATCAAAATAGGTCAAATGGTAAAGGAGGCATAAAAAATCCAGTAAAGAGAAGAATGCCTTGAAAAGCAGAATTGGTCAAATAGGAAAATATATTAAAAAGTTCACCTAAGAGAACTCCCTAAAAATAGAATTGGTCAGATGGAAAAGGAAGCACAAAAGTTCACTGAAAAAATACTACTCTAAAAGTTAGAATTAGGCAGGTAGAAGCTAATAACTTTATGAGACATCAAGAAACAATAAAACACAATCAAAGGGATGAAAATATAAAAGACAATGTGAAATTTCTCATTGGAAAAACAACTGACCTGAAAAATAGATCCAGGAGAGATAACTTAAAAATTATTGGACTAGCTGAAAGCAAAAATCAAAAAAAGAGCCTAGACATCATCTTTCAAGAAATTATCAAAACTACCCTAATATTCTAGAATGAAACAGTAAAATAGGAATGAAAAGGATCCCACATATCACTTCCTGAAAGAGATTGCAAAATGAAAAGTCCCCAGAATATTTTAGCCAAATTCCAAAGCAATCAGGGTCAAGGAGAAAATACTGCAAATAGCCAAAAAAAAAATTCAAATATCTTAGAGCCACAGTCAGGATAATACATGATTTAGCAGCTTCTACATTAAAAGATATAAGGTCTGGCAATATGACATACCAGAGAACAAAATAATCAGGATTACAACCCAGAATCACTTATCCAGTAAAACTGAAGTCTTAAAAATGGCTCTTTAATGAAATTAAATAGAAATGAAATTGAATGAAATAGAATGAATTTTCAAACATTTGAAATGAAAAGACCAGAGTTGAATAGAAAATTTGACTTTCTTATACAAGATTCAAGAAGAGTATAAAAAGGGAAATAGGAAAGAGGAATGATAAGGAATTCAATAAGGCTAAACTGTTTATATTCCCAGATGGGAAAATAATAGTTTTAACGCAAAAACTTTACTAATTTTAGGGCAGTTAGAAAGAATATACATAGAGAGAAAGCAAAGGTATGAATTGGATGTAATGATATGAGTATCTTAAAAAGTAAAATTAAATAATAAGAAAGAAGAATGGACTGGAAGAAGAGGAAAGGGAAACATAGAATAGGATAAATTATTTAACATGAAAGAGGATTGACTTTGGAGGAGGAAAATGGAAAAGTGGAAGGAGAGTG
The DNA here is from genome assembly GCF_902635505.1 of Sarcophilus harrisii. Lineage (NCBI taxonomy): Eukaryota > Metazoa > Chordata > Mammalia > Dasyuromorphia > Dasyuridae > Sarcophilus > Sarcophilus harrisii. Next base: position 463,580,283 of record NC_045427.1, on the reverse strand, counting down.
CATGGACCTTACTGTCATCAGAATTGGTTCTAAAAGGGAATAATGTACACAGCTGAGTGTAGAAATCCATCTTAACATAAAGGAAAGTGAGAAGAGAAGGGCATAAGAGAAAGGGAGAGGGTACTGATATAAGGGTAGATAGTTCAAGGAAGACAAAAGTCAGAAGGAAAACACTTTTGAGAATGAACAGGGTAAAAGGAGAGAGAGAGTGGGAAAAGCAGGGAGGAAATAGGATGGAGGGAAATACATAGGTGTTAATTATTACTATGGAAATATTATTTCCATATGGAAATACTACAGAAGTACTATTACTATTGACTATAGAAAAGAGTCAAATTAATAAAATAAGAACCATTCCTCAAATGATAAATGGTCAAAGGATATGAATAGGCATGTTTTCAGACAAAATAATCAAAATGCTCTAACTTACTATTGATAAGAGAAATACAAATGAAAACAATTTCATACCTGTCAAATTGGCTAATATAACAGAAAAGGAAAATGACAAATGTTGGAGGGCATGTGGGAAAATTAAAAAAACTAATGTACTATTGGAAGTTTCATACTGATTTGACATTATTAGATTAGTACCTTGTCTTGTGCTCTACACAGTTATTTTTTAGTCATTTCAATCATATCTGACTCTTCACGACCCCATTTAGGTTTTCTTGGCAAAGATGTTGAAGTGATTTGCTGTTTCCTTCTCCAACTCCTTTGACAGATAAGGAAACTGAGGCAAACAGATTTAAGTGACTTGCCTAGGGTCACACACGTGTGCCAGATTTGAACTCAGGTCTTCCTGACTCCAGACCTGGTGTTCTATCTACTTTGCCATCTAACTGCATACAGTTTCTATTAATAAATATTTGCTGACTAAGTGCTGAAATAATTGAGAACAATAAGATTGACTTTGATCTATGTGTCTGGCTACGGCTCCAAATGACCACAAACTTTAAAGGAAAATAAAAAGAACTTTTCTAGTGTCAATGTATTCAGAATGAAATCCTCTGCAAAATTTTGTCAGGTCTGGATTACAATCTTACAATCCATGGAGCCGCAATTTGAAGCCAGGTATTGTTTGTGAGCAGTTTGCTTATCTAATAAAGCAAGGAAATTTCTGAGCCATGAGCCTCAGAGTTTTCACTAAAATGAATCTGTGTGAGAGTGACTACAGGAGACTGAGGTTAAATGATTCAGCTCAGGCTCACATTGAGTTGATTTCACAAACTGCTGAAAACTTTAATAAAAATAAAAATTGTAACCTGAGGGGGGAAAGTTTTATTGCTGATTCTCTCCCTTTGACAGAGAAGAGGGATGACCTGCTCCCTAGAGAAGGCAGACAAGACAGAGCAGTGTGGAGGTCAGAAAAAGAGGATTGGACTTGGGCTGTCATTATGGCATTGACACTACCTGAAATCATGACCTTGGGTAAATGACTTCATTTCTCCGGGCCTCATTTTCCTTATCTGAAAAAATAAAAGATATTGATGGTCACCTTCCATCTTTAACATTCTGTAATTCTATGAATTTATATTCCCCTTCTGGTCCTCAGTTTCCACACTATTAAAAAAAAAAAAAAAAGCTCCTGCCCCCCACATGTCCTTCCTCAACTACTCATCAGAGTCCCTGGAATTCTATGATTAAACATTTATTCCTTTGAATTTTATAGGTCTTTCAGGATAGGAGAAATCTATAAATGCTACTCCTCAAGCCCCTAGAAAGGAGAATCATTAGTCCTTGCCATCTAATATCAAAGGTTATTATTTGATGCTCATCTAAAATCAAGACTCTAAAGGGATGGGTCAAAGTATAAGTCCCTAGTGGAAGATAAGGGCAACAAAGATAAATATATATACGTTCAAATTCTTTTATCATGAGCCTGTCAAGGTCTTCTTTTCACCTTTTTCAAACCTTTTCATATTCTTTCGGTCATAGTTCAAATCTCTCTTCCAGATATATTTACCCCTGGCTTACCCAAACTCTGCCACTTCTCTGTTCAGGGGAAAGGGCTTTCCTTCTGAACAACAGGATCAGAAGGCAATACAGGGTCAAAAACCTAGTTGGTAAATCAAGTCCTACTTATCAGACTGGAATCAGGAACAAAGAAGGCAGGGTGATACAGTGGAAAGAGCACTGAAGGCTGAAACTTCAAGTTTGAAGTTAAATTCTGCCTCTGCCACTTACTAATTAACCAATATTGGGCACATCACTTACTCTAACTGGGTCTCAATTTCTTCAATTACAAAATGAGCCAATTGAACTTTATAACCTGAAAGATTCCTTCTGGATCTAAAGCTGTGATCTTACAAATTGGGATCCCAAGAATCAGAACCATGGAAAGCATCCTCTTCCTTCTTCTCCCTTGCCTGCCTTAGTGAGCTCATTTGTTCTGGGGATTCAATTTTCATCTTAATGTAGGTGACTTTTAGACATACATAAATAGACCTCACTTCTTTCCTAAGCTCCAATTCCACAGCTTCATCTTCATGTGGTGATTTCATCAGCAGTTCACTCAGGATGAACTTCCCACCTTCATCATCTCCATCTCTACATTCACCCACTATCTCAAATTCTGTCAAACCCATAGATAATAAGGTCATCCCAAAGTGACCTCAATCATTTAAATTATCAGACTCAGATGGGTGAAGATAATGAACAAAATCCTAATCCCCTTCAATGCTAAAGTAGTCCAATTTATCCCATATATCTCACCTGTATGTAGTCATTTTCATGTTGTCTTCCCCATTATACTATGCGCTACTTGGAAGCATGACTTTGTTTTTCTTCATACCTCCATGCTTAGAATGGTGAGATTGGCACATAGTATGAGCTTAAGAACTGCTGTTAGGTCAGCTGAAACTGTTATGGGTAAGCCGCTGTCACTGATCTTTGTAAGTCTAGAGTAAAGGAAAAGTATCATAGAGTTGGACAAGAGTAAATACTATCCCACTTTTCAAAGCAGAGAAGAGATGGGAGTCTACAAATTATAGGCCAAGGAGCTTGACAGCAATTCTTATCACAATATTAATACTAATTTTTAAGGGGATTATATTGGTGTTTTTTCTTCTTTAAAATATAAGAGTTCTCTCTGGGAGAAAGCGGGTTTCTCAGGGAGGTTTTCTGGAGGCAGCCTTAGTTTCAGTTACAAGCATATAATCACCCAAAATCGCATCCAGCCAGTAAAAGTTCAGATCTTTTATTGTGTCCTTCAATATAGCCTGGTTAGCTCAGAGGTCCATCTCTCTGCTTGGTTCTAAGAGCTCTTGCAGCTTTGTCCTTGTCTTCTGCCTCTGCTTTCTTCAGCCTCCAGCCAATGCCAAGGTAGAAGATGCAATGAATCTCTCTTACCTCGAAGAGAGGGCTTGTGGGCTTCCTCCCAGAGTGCTCCTCTCCGACCCCAGTCAATGTTCCCAAAGAAAGTCTCTCGAGTGGCTCACTGGAGCTGTATTTATGCTAAGTGTAAAAGGCTGACTCCGCCTTCTGGAGGCAGGGATTAAAGGAGGTGTGAATTCAGATATCTCTTTCTAAACCCTGAAGTCTCCCAAAGATGTGAACTCCAATGAGTACTTAAATATTTCTTGCTTCTATGAGCTCTCTAAAGGTGTGAACACAAGCATCGTTTCTATCAGTTGTACTTAGTACCTTGTTGCAAGTTCTGGCCCAAAATATTTCCTTCTAAGATCAAATCAATCATATTGAACCATGCTAAATTAGATAATTATTGTCTCTATCAACTCTAATGGCTTAACAATTTGTAAAGATTCCAACAGGATTATCTATGAACAACTACAAAAGAAAGCAATAATTACACAGAGCCAGCATGGCTTCATCCAAGGGTAAACCATGTCAGAGGACTGTCCCACTGGAATTCTGTTTAGCCCCTATGATGTTTTTGCATTTTTATCAGTGACTGGAATGAAAAATAGCATAAGTATAAACTATTACATGTTCATATGACGCAAAGCTAGGAGGAAGAGTTAACATGTTGGATGAAAGAAATGAAATCCAGAAAGCCAAAATATTTGAATCAAATGAGATATAATTTAATAGGGATAAACATAAAAGTTTAATAAATGACTTTTTTAAGTACAAGGCAGAAATAGAGAGAAATTTACCTGGAAAAATCAGATAGTTCTGCCTAATTAAAAATTTATTATGAGGTAAGATAATATGGCAGCCAAAAAGATTCAAGCAATTTGAGGCTGCATTAAGAGAGATAGAGAAACCAAAACAGTGATTATAGTTCTGCTGACCTCTGCCTTATTCAGAGTATATTTGGATTTCTGGATACCATACTTTGGGAACGATACTGATCATCTGGATAATGTCCAAAGAAGAAGCAACAAGGATGGGTAAGGGCTTTAAATATGTGGCAGGTAAAAAACAGTTGAAAGAAACTAAGGGTGTTAAGGCTGGGGCAGAGAAAAAATGACTAGATGGGATATATTAGCTGCCATCAAGTATTTGATGGGTGGTCCTATGAAAGAGAATTTATTCTACTTGACCCTTTCAAAAACCAACTAAAAATATTGCCCTTCAGTTTTCTGCCTTGATATTTTGCTGGAAGGCATTTGTGTTTCTGCATCAGTCTCCCTAGTTCAATGCTGAAAAATTCATCTGCCTACTCTTCCTAAGAATCCGTAATGGTGTGCTGATGATACCAGCCTGTGTTACCATGGGGATGATTGTGTCAATATCATTACAGCATTATAACTTCTGGGTAAGTGAGAGGAAAAGAAGAGTGACAGAGGTGAAAAAAAATTTTTTTTCACATAAACACATTTGTTGTCACTCTGATAATTCACAGCAACAGAATGGATGACACCCAAAATAGAAAGATGGGATCCAACTCAATTTCTACTGAATGCTGGAATAATTCTTCTTCAGTGCTGAAATCAATACTTAATCCTCAAACCCTCTTCAGTAATTTCTATTTTATTTTTAAGTTTAAAGAAAGTTTCCAATAAGAGGAAAGATTATACAAAGTCACCAATGATCTCAATCAGTAAATCTAATGTTCTGTTTTTGTTTGGCACCTTTCTTAATCTGTCTGCCATGTTTGACACTGATGATCTCTTCTTCCTGTGTTTTCTCTTTGCTTTAGGTTTTCTTTACACTGTTCTCTCTTGGTTATCTTCCTACTAGTCTGATTACTCCCCAATTTCTTTTGTTAGGTCATTATTCATCATCTGTCCACTAAGCTTTGATATTACTCCAGGCTCTGTTCTAGGTACTCTCCTTTTCTCTCTTTGCAGTGATCTCACCAGCTCCCAAGGGTTCAAAGATCATCTCCTTACATGCCACCTCCATCAGTATATTTGTTCTAAATTTCTTTCTTGAACTCCTGGAGGTCTGCATTACCAACTACTTGTTGCACTTCTCCATCTGGATGTTTAAAGGCAGTTGAAACAGGATTTTCCTAAACCTGAACCCATTGTTCCCACTCCTAAACTCCCCCTTCCTCTGAACTTACTTTGTTTCTGTGGAGAGCACCATACATCATCCTTCCAGTCATTCAGGTTTATTACTGTAGAGTTTTCCCCTAATAGATGCTTGTTAAATAAATCCTTGACTCTTCCCTCTCCATCATTCTCTCTACCCCTCCATCCAATAAATTTCCTGTGTGTGTGTGTGTGTGTGTGTGTGTGTGTGTATGTAAATAAGACCAGTTTATTCTCTAATTTGAAACTGAAGAAAGGGATGGGAAAAACATTCTGAAAAACAAAAGAGGTGAAGATGCAATTCTAAATGCCATGACCTGAAAAACTGAGCCTAATTTTTCTTTTTATTTATTTCAAAAGAAAAAATTATCACATACACATAAGAGAAGAATCAAAATAGAAACAGTAAATTTCCATTTCAAGAAAGACTACATAATAAATACTACACATTATATTCAGAATTGTCCATCTTTTCTTTGCTTCTTTGTAGGTTTTCTTTTATTCTCTGCTGTGTACTTTTTACCTTATTCTTTTATGTTCCTTTTCTCCCCTTCATTTCCTCCAAAAAAGCTACAGTTAAGCACATGTGTATATACATATATGTATATATACACACACACAAATATATACACATATATATGTACATATAAACACATATAGGTATACATATAGATAGAAAGAAAGATAGATGTAATCATATACATATATGTATATATACATTCATCTACATCTATGTAAGGCCATACTACAGGTATGTGTCCTATTTCTCTGAAGATGGATAACATCATTTGTAAGTCTCATATTTTTCTAAATCTACCAACTCATTATTTCATATGTCATAGCAATATTCCAAACTTATACTATTTGGTTATTTTAAATAATCTGAAACAATATTGATTAATATAGTTGACATATAGTGTAGTTTCCCTATTTTTCTTTTTTAGATTAAATCTGTTTTGTAAGTCAATGATTACCAGCCCTGATTTTTTTTCCTTACTAAGTTCTATTCCTGATCATTATTATACTTGTGTTTATTTCTTATTTCCTATCCCTACTGAATACTCTAATTTACTTCTTCCTGCTATCTTGCCTTACTATTACTTAACCTACCCTCTCCCCAAGGATCCCTCCTCTGTCCTCTCCCTCTCCATCCTTTCCTGTGGTGTTCTCTTCTTTAAAATATAATGGTTCTCTCTAAAAGCAGGTTTCTTGAGGAGGTTTTCTGGAGGCAGCCTTAGTTTTCAGTTCAGATCAATAATCACCCCAAATGCAGCCAGGTGTTAAAAGTTCAGATCTTTTATTGCTTCCTCCAAAATAGCCTAATTAGTTTTCTTGGTGGCCTATCTCTCTGCTTGGTTCCAAGAGCTCCCTTCGAATGTCTCCAGATCCAAAGGTTTGTCCTTCAGCCTCCAGCCAGCACAAAGGTGGAAAATGGAATGAATATGACTTGCCTCTGAGAGAGAGGGCTTCTGGCTCTCAGTCTCCCAGAGTGCTCTGTGTCTGTCCTAGAGTGCTCCTCTCTGACTCTTGGCAATGTTCCAAACTGAACTGACCTGAAGCTCTAAGGTGCTTCTTTATATGTGATCTCCCAAAGGTTGACTCCTCCTCTGAGGGAGGAATTAAGGGAGATGTGAATTCACAAAGTTACAAAGTTAACTTTGTGAATCTCCCATACTTGTGAACTCCAATGAGTACTTAAATGCATTAGTGAGTTAGAGAATTTGCTAAGTACCATGCTAAATTAGGCAACTGACATCACTTTGTAAGGATTCCAACACTTTCCCATCCTCTTTATCTCATTCCCATTAATACATATAATCTTATTTTATTCTTGTTAATCTACATATCTTTCTATTCCCTCCCCCTCTTATTTCTTTAAAAACGTTGAGAACTTTTATACATACATACATACATATATATATAAATGTGTGTGTGTGTGTGTGTGTGTGTATATATATATGTCCTTCTTTAACCTATTCTTGAAGTAAGTGGGATCCTAGAACTACCAGCCTTCCTCTCCATCTAATTCCTCTGTGTCAGTTCTTTTTTTTGCATTTCATTTGTATAACATAATTACTCTTTTTGCATTTTTCTACATAGTTCATATTTAGCTCTAACCCAGTCTTTCTTTTGAACTACTCAATTACTAATGACAATCTAGAAATGTAGTTTATATTCCACATATAAAACATAAACAGTTCTTCCTTATTGAGTTTCTTGTAATTAGACTTCAATGTTTACCTTATATTTCTCTTGAATCTTGTATGTCAAATTTTCTGTTAAGTTCAGGTCTTTTTTTCAACGAAACCCTAAAAGTCAGACATTTCATTAATATCTCTTGTTTTTCATTCAGGATTATACTTAACTTTACTGAGAATGATATTTTTCATTTACAACCCTAATTCTTTTGCTCTCCAATACATAGTATTCCAAGACCTAAATACATAGTATTCCAAGACCTATGATCTTTTAATGTAGCCACTGCCAGGTCTTGTGTGATTTCCTTGTTTTTGAACTGTTTTTTTCATGTTGCATAAAATTTTCTCTTTAATCTGGGGGGATTCAGAATTTGGCAATGATGTTCCTGTATGTTTTCCTTGTAGGATCTCTTTCAGGTAGGGATTGTTGGATTTTTTTTTCTATTTCTATTTTCCCTTCTTGTTCTAAGAATTCAGGACAATTTTCTTTAATTATTTCTCATATTATTTGTATCCAGATTCTTTTTTTTTTTTATCATAGCTTTAGTCAATTATTCTTATGTTTTCTCTTCTTGATCTGTATTCTAGATGTGTTTTTTTCTTATGAGATGTTTCACATTCTCTTCTATTTTTTCATTCTTTATATTTTATTATTATTTCTTGGTCTCTTATAAATTTGCTGGCTTCCCCTTGCCCAATTTAATTTTCAAAGAGTCATTTTCGTACTTAAAATTGTGAATCTCCTGTTGAGTGAAATGAGCAGAACGAAGAGGACATTGTATACAGTAACAATAAAATTATGTGATCATCAGCTGTGATAGACTTGTCTCTTTTTAATAATAAAGTGATTTAAAACAATTCCAATAAATTTGTGGTGGAAAAAGCCATCTGCATCCAGAGAGAGGACTCTAGAAACTGAATGTAGATCAAAGCATAGTATTTTTCACCATTTTTTGGTTGTTGATATTGTTGGTTGTTGATGTTTGTTTGGTTTTCTTTCTCATGGATTTTGCCTTTTTGTTCTGATTTTTTTTGTACAACATGACAAATATGGAAATATGTTTAAAATGATTGCACATATTTAACCTATATCAGATTACTTGCTGTCTTGGGAGAGGGGAGGTATAAGAGGGAGGGATAAAAATTTGGAACACAAGTTTTACAAAAATGAATGTTGAAAACTATCTTTACATATTTAGAAAAATAAAATACTGTTGGGAGAAAAAGACTCTGGATCTTCTTCTCTAGTTGATTGATTTTATAATCTTGTTTTTCTTGGATTTTTTTTTTAGAAAAAAAGTTTTTCCTATGATTTGTCTTTTAAAATCTTTTTTGGGTTCTATGAATCCTTTTTGGGCAGCTGACACTACATTTGGGTAGGACAGGGTTTTGGGGATTTTTTGCTTCAGTATTCTTTCTCTTTGTCTTTCCTATTACCACAGTAATTTTCTATGCCTGGGTTTTTTCTCCTTTGCCCATTTGTTTTATTTTTTTTTTTTAATAAGACCTTGTTAGTCTTAACTCCTAGTCCTCAGATGGAGAGGAAAGGAATGGTGCTTCTGGACTCAAGTCCTCCTTCTGTTCTCCCCTCTAGCTTGAAACCTGAAACCAAAAACCCCATCCATTCTTCTATAGTGCCCAAAGTCAACAGTCCCTGATGACTGCTGCTTCTGCACTCACAAGGTGTATGCTTGTTCCATCTTATCCAGGGTCATATCTCAGCAGTACAGCTAGGCCTCATTCCTCAGCAGAGGGTCCTTCAATCTTCCCCACCTCAGACTCTGCACTCCATACACTGTCTGGAAGGTGAAAGATCATGTGACTGAGACCTGAGATTACCTTCCAATGCAACTAGCCCCTGGAATTGTTGATTACTGTTTCAGCAGAACTAGCCAGGAAATATTTACACTACATGGGGACCAAACCTCCTGCGTGTGTCTTTTTGTAGATCTCTGAGTGTCCGTTCTACCTCAACTCCTGTTTGTTTTTAACCACTTTACATTCACTCTGAGGTATAATTTTATCTTGTTTGTGTAGCAAATGTGGAAAATTTGGGATTTTCTAACCTACTCCACTATTTTCTCAGAATCCTCTCCCATGTAGAAAATCTCTATATCTTTTGCATCTGTTCCCTTTTCTCCAAGTTCAGGCCTTTGTTACTCCTTTCCTAGAATATCATAAGTCTTTAAGATTGACTTATAACTCCCACTGGGTTGTTTTTCCTCTAACCCATCATTCACACAGGATGCTAAAATTACCATCCTAAAAAATGTCACACCCTGATGTGCCCCTATGTCAGTAAATCCCTTTAAATGAGGTTTGGCGAAGTCTATAAACCATTTCTCAAAATACTCTTTTTAAGTGTATAAATTAAATATGTATAGGATTACAAAGGAAATATATTGAAATACATTTATCAATTTTTCTTTAAAGAGCAAGTTCACAGAACTTGAAGAAATCCTGGTCTGGAATAAATTAAAACTATTCATTACAACCTTAAAAATTTTTTACAATCTGATTCCAGCCTATTCTTTCAGCTTATTAATATCTAGATTTATAAATCTGATTCTGTTTGTAAATCATCTTATTCTACAACTACACATAATTTCTATTTTTGGATTCTATATCCCACCCTAAGTAACCTGTTTGCTAAGCCCTAAACTCAATATTCTCTTTCTCATGAGGGCAATGCACTGGATATAGCTCTGGGTATGGAGTCAGGAACACCTAAGTACATATTTGGCCTTAGACATTATTTTCCAAGCACAATAAATGGTGTATAGTAAGCATTTAGTTGGTCGGTTGTCGTCCTTCATTCTCGAAGAGGACCAGAATGACATCACTACATTAGAGTCAAGTTACAGTGTGTCTGATTGTAATTGATGAGACCAATACAAGTTCAGGGTGCTTTACCAAAGGTCATTACAATAGTCCATTTGAACATTTGGGGTGGATTCTCTAAATTTGGGCAAATCTAGTTTCTTTTTGATGAGGTTAGTGGTAGTTGTGATGAGGTGTGACCATTTGGGTGGAAAATCCCTCTGGTCAGAGGCAAAGGTCCCTTGTGAAACCATTCACAAACTCGAAATCTGTGAGGTAAAAAGGAATTTATTGGCACTGAGAAGCCAGCTTTCCAGGAAGACAGACTTCTTAGTGGGCAAAAAGGTCCTGCTAGGAAGATAGCAAAGGTTAACACTGAGAAGAGAATATCTTCTCAGTAGACAAAAGGTCCTGACAGGCAGCTTTGACAAGAAGACAGTTTCTTTGGCAAGTATAATCCTATTCAGGACTTCTGCAAAAATATCTGGGCATGTAGCCCTAGATATATTGGGACTTGCTTTGATCCTTGGTGGGGGAGGAGGAAAGGACACACAACTCCTGAGAGATTGATTTTCAATTCAATTTAAAATTGAATGAGATTACTTAATTGGGAGTTTGATCCACTGAGAGTTATTTGTGGCAATTCAATGGAGGGTGATTGACCAAGATCTCCAATTGAATGAAACTATTTAACTGGGAGTTTGCAGGCTTTTCCCAAGGTCTGGGAGCTCCCAAAGGGGATACAGTTTACATCTGGCTCCCAAAAGATCTCAGTTTATGTCATTTTGAACTACTTCAATTCTGCTTTGCTCACAAGGCATAGCACCTTTTCTGATGAGGGCACCTCATGGTGGGTGGTCCTGTGCCAGCATCTCCCATATCCCACAACCAATTTCAAAGTTCTTCTGACAGATATTGAGAGTTGCCTTGTATTGTTTTTTCTGACCCACCATGTGAGTATTTACCTTATGTAAGTTCTCTATAAAATCGTCTTTTTGGTGAGTGTACATTTGGCATTCAAAAAATATGGCCAGTTCGATGGAATTGCTCTCTCTGCAGTAGAGTGGAATGCTTGGGAATTTAGTTCAAGAAAAAACCTCAGTGTCTGGTATCTGATCCTGACAAGCACTCTTCAGAATCTTCCCAAGACAATTAAAATGAAAGCCATTAAGTTTCTTGGCAGGACAGTGGTATACTATCCAAGTTTCATAGATATACAACAATGAGATCTGCACAGTGACCCTGTAAACCTTCAGCTTAGTCGTCGGTCTAATACCTTTTCTCTCCCCACACTTTCCTTTGGAGTCTCCCAAATGTTAAACTAGCTCTGGCTTTGCTTGTGGACATTCCTGGAATATATTGCCAAGGGTAGTGAACATATTAGCTACATATTCAAAACAAAAAGGGGCATCCATTGCTCTATAAAAGATGACAGAAATTTTCTGGGTCATATGATGAAAGGGAGTTATCTCCCAAATTCAAGGATACCTCCACAGTCCATCCATCTTTATAAAGGTAAAAGACATTTAATAAGTATTTGTGGAAGTGGATTTAAATTCAACAAAATTTACTAAGTACCTCCTTCACTGAATCAAGTTAACAAAGATTTATTAAATGCCTACCAGGTTCCAGGCAGTATGCTAAAAGTTAAGGATACAAAAGAAGGCCAAAAAAAAAAAAAAAAAAGAAAAGAAAAAAAAAAGGGGGCGGGGGGAGGGGGAAGGAGTGGGGAAAAGGAGGGGGGAAGGGGAAGGAATTGAGTTCAGTTCAAAGATATATATTCAAATGCTAATCTCTAAATGCCTTCAGGATGACTTTGCATGTTTAGTACTCTCATCAAGCTTTCTTTAAGCTGACTTTTCACTAAATTGCTTCTCTCAGTCTTATAAATGGATGCTGCTCATAATCTTTTGTCAGTATTCTTTGTGAGATCCTATAAAATAAATTTTATCCTCAACCCATGTTGCCCTTAAATGTCATATTTCTCTGCTGGCAAGTCATGTTTAGTGACTAGAGTGCTTTTGAGGTTCTTTTGGTTTCCTTGTTATGGCAACTGATTTGTACTACTTTAACATTTCTATGAAATTATTGTAACTGGTGTCTATGTGCTTTGTTCTATCAAAATGCAATTTTTTCATTATAAATAACTTTGAAAAACAGATCATGTTGATGATTTCCTTCATAACATAACTAATATGGAAATATGTTTTTTCGTGACTTCACATGTATAACCTATATTGAATTGCTTACCTTCTCAATGAGGGGATGGGAAAGAAAGGGAGAGTATTTGGAATTCAAAGTTTTAAAAACAGATGTTTAAAAATTTTGTTTGACATGTAATTGGAGAAAAATAAAATACCAAATAAAAATTGTAAAATAGATCAGCTTGTTTTGATTGTACAACATATAGTGTTCTAATTTTTATACTATCTTCTATCTTTATGATAATTTTGGTTTTTGCTCTAACAAGTTTATAGTCTCGCTTTTTGCAGGTGTCTGATCAACAATGAGTCATTTCCTGTCCTTTAAAATATGATCAGTTTCAATTCTTCTGATGTTATTTGATTGTTCTGATTGTTTACCATGTCCAGGGCCTTTCGATCATTTTCTCAAAGGAAGTATTCATGTGTATGGGCATGAAATTTCTTTTCTGTAGCCTCCAAATGTTTGATCTCTCATTCATTATTTTTTATCTATTTTTCCCAATATGTTTTTTAACTTTTTCATTTATTCCCACTTTTGTATTTAAGATGTTGGATATTTCTATTTATGTTTATTTAATTTGGATAATGCCATTAAATTTTCCATAATTTTTTTTATGTTTTTTTTCCTCTGCAACAGATGTTAGTGTATATGCTGCAGTTATTTTTGTGATATTCTAGCAAATATTTATAAGCGTTGAATAGGAGGTGGTCAAATGTTTTATTGCTTTTAAAAACAATGCCAAAATAATACATTATTGGTAGAGCAAATGATCCAATTTAATACTGGTCAAGCTTAATGTTTATTTCAGGAATAGTCACTCAATAAAAATATCTCGGGATTTTTCATAATTTTTTTCTTATCTTCCCCTAACGGATGTTCTTGTACAAGCTAGTAGGTTTTTTTGGTCATTTTCTCATGCTGAATTTATTAGAAAATTTCAAATTTCTGTAGAATTCAGAAAAATTCATCAGCAAAGTTAGAAACTTTTTTTTAAGTTGTTTTTTAAAGTCAGAATAAAGAAAATTTATTTCTATTAAATTTAAGTCATTCATTCAGTGAAATAAAATGACAGATTTCCCCCAAATCCTAGAGAACAATTTGGAACTATGCCTGAAGCTATAAAGCTGTGCCTATCCTTTGAGCCAGCAATGTTTTTTACTGGGTCTGTATCCCAAAGAGATCATAAAAGAGGGAAAAGGACCTGTGTATGCAAAAATGTTAGTAGCAGACCTTTTTGTAGAGGCAAGGAACTGGAAATTGAGTGAATGTGCATCAACTGGGGAAGGGCTGAATAAGTTATGGTATATGAATGTGATGGAATGGTATTGTCTTATAAGAAATGATGAGCACACTGATTTCAGAAAAACCTGGACTTATATGATCTGATGCTCAGTGAAGTGAGCAGAACCAAGAAAACATTGTACACAGTGACAAGATTTTGTGATAATCAACTGTGATGGACTTGGCTCTTTGCAACAATGAGGTGATTCAAGGCAATTCTAAAAGACTTGGAATAGAAAGTGCCATTCACATCCAGAGAGAGAACTACGGAGACTGAATGTGGATAAAAGTGTAATATTTTCATCTTTGTTGTTGCTATTTATTTTTTTCTAACTCATGTTTTTTTTTTTCCTTTTGATCTGATTTTTCTTGTGCAGCACAATGAATACGGAAATATGTTTAGAAGAACTGAATTTTTATCTTATATCAGATTGCTTGCTGTCTTGGGAAGGAGAGCAGAATGGAAGGGGAGAGAAAAATTTGGAACACAAGTTCTTTGCAGAAGTGAATTTGAAAACTATATTTGCATGAATTTGGAAAAATAAAATACTATTAACATTTAAAAAAAAGAAATAAATGATCTATTCTCAAAAAACAAACAACACAACAAATCAATGTCTATCTTCTTTATTTGCTTTTCTAAGAAGAGTTGTCTTCCATCTTTTCAGTGAGTTGCCATTTCTTTTAATCTTTTAGTTGTAATTGATACACATTCAGTTTTATCTATGGTTATCTATTGGTCATGGACAAAGATCTCACATTTAGAACAATAATTAAATAAAAGTTTATGAACAGTCTAAAATGGTCTGATTCTTAGCACTTTCTGATCCTTTTTCTGACACTTTACCAATACTGCTGCAGAAATGGAGGGAGGAATGCTCAAAACCGAGGACTATTTTGTATTTCTTCATGTGTTACCATATTCATGTAATTAATCAAGAAGATAGCCTCTAGAGGATGAACTTCTTCATATTTATATGGCTTACTTCTCAAAAAAGTAGGCAGTCTGGGACTATATCATGGTGGGAGGGAAGGAAGGAAGGAAGGAAGGAAGGAAGGAAGGAAGGAAGAAAGGAAGGAAGGAAGGAAGGAAGGAAGGAAGGAAGAAAGGAAGGAAGGAAGAAAGCCAAAGCTATTTATGTTCATATAAAAATGCTCTAAATCACTACTGATGAGAGAAAAGCATATTAAAATAATTTTGAGTTAGTACCTCATATCTGTCATATTAGTTAATGTGACAGAAAAGGAAAATAATAAATGTTGGAGGAGATGTGGAAAAATTATGACACTAATGTGCTATTGGTGAAATTTTATACTGATTCAACCATTCTGGAGAGCAATTTGGAACTATGTCCAAAGGGCTATAAAATCATTCATACTCTTTAACAGAGAAATACTACTAACTAGGTCTGTATCCCAAAGAGATAAAAAAACAAAAATCTATGTGTACAAAAAAATTTATGGTGGTTCTTTTAGTGGGGGCAAAGAATTGGAAATTGAGGAGATGTCCATCATTGGGGAATGGCTGAAGAAGCTATATATGACTGTGATGGAATACTATTTTGCTTTAAGCAAGAGGCTCTCAGAAAACAATGGAAAGACTAACATGAACTGATGGCAAAGTGAACCAAGAGAGCATTATACATAGCCACAAAAATATTGGATGATAACCTAAAATGAATAATTTAGCTATTCTCAGCAATAAAATGAATTAAGACAATGAGAAAAGGTCTGTCCATTTCCAGAAAAAGAACAGGTAGACCCTGAATGCAGGTCAAAGATACTTTTTTCTATACTTTCTTTGTTTTTCTTGTTTTGATTTGGTTTTATATGTTTTTTTTTCACAGAATGACTTACAAGGCAATTTGTTTTGTATAACTGCACATGTATAATTTATGTCAAATTGCTTCCCTTTTCTATAGGGAAAGAGGAGAGGGAAGAAGAGAATTTGAAATTCAAAATTTGAAGAAAAAAAGGAATGTTAAAATTGTTTTTACATATAATTGGAAAAAATAAAATATTAAATAAAATTGATAATAACATTTTTTAAACTCATTAAATAATTGTCTTCTGTGGACTGTAGGAACTAAGCGTAGTTCCTGACATAGCATTTTCACTCTTTTTGTTGTTGTTTGCTTGCATTTCATTTGCTTCTTTCTTTTTTTTAACTAGTTTGATTTGATTTTTCCTGTGTGGCACAATAATTGTATAAATATGTATGCATATATTGGATTTAACATATATTGAACTACTTGCCATCTAGGGGAGGGCATGGGGGAAGGGGGAGAAATTGGAACAAAAGATTTTGCAAGGGCTAATGTTGAAGAATTGTCTACACATGTTTTGAAAAATAAAAAGCTTTAATAAAAAAAATAATAATTGTCTTCTGAACAAAACTGTTCTGTTATTATGCAACCATTCCTGTCTAGTGATGAGATTCTCATCAGACTTGGAGACAAATAGAATCTACCAGGCATTAAGGGGAAGATTGGTAAATGCTGTTGGAATTGGGATTTGAAAAGGCAGTCTGGAGCAATGAAGAAGGGGGACTTTACAGAGAAACTAGGGTCCTAGTCAGCACAAATAAGACAGGTTCCATAGTGTCTGCTTTTCTATTCATTATTTGAATATGATCTGCACCAGTTGCAGGTTGAGATCATGTGACAACTGTACAATGGCTTTCCAATCAGAAAGTTCTTTCCTATTATCATTCATTGGATCAGTAGTTTCATCAACGTGGGCATTCCCAACATTGTTTTGGATTGCAATCCACTCACAATTCCTCATTTGATACATTTCTTGTTCATTTTGTCCTACAAATCCTCCACAGAGGATCCCATTATACACAAATAAATTGGCTTTCTGGTAAAGCTCAAGCTTTTTGTATATCATTCCCCCTCCCCGCCCCTTCCCCAAGGACTGACTCCTCTTGGATAACTGCAGATTTACAGGACAGAGAAATCAAACTCTAGAGGAGCAGGAGACTCTGAGATTTGGGTGAATGAGAGGGAGAAAGTAAAAACTTTGAGGGCTTTTTAAAAAATAAGTGAGAGAGAGTTTTAAAGCTGCAGGGAACTTCAAGGGTCATCTCATCTAACTCCTCTTAGGTTTTAGTGAGGAGGATGAGTTTAGGTGAGAAGAGATTTGTTCATCCTAACTATGTCTCTTAACTGAATGCACTGCAAAAATGTTTATGCATTTAGGGCTTCAGCACAACAGGTTGGTTACTTGCAAAAGCTACAGTGTTCTCCATGGCTAATAAGTTAGGACTACGAAGAACATAGTATGTTTCTCTGATATTTTTACACTCCACATTTCTCTAAGGAAAGAAACATTGATCTGTCAGGATCCCTGTGCTAAGACCCCCTCTCTTTTTACTTCTCTCTCTCTCTCTCTCTCTCTCTCTCTCTCTCTCTCACACACACACACACACACACACACACACACACACATTAGGAGACACCCTGTTTTCCAGACCTAAGGCACAGCTGTGCCCTGACCTTGGCATAATAATGATCCTTTATGCTCACCTTCAGAATGAACTCTATTGCAACTAAATCACAGAACTGATGGTCCCTAAGTCTCGGCAAGCACCAACAGGGCTAGACGTGAAGCCCTGGTATGAATGGATTTTTTGTCATTAGGCAGCCTTGTTCACTGTTGTTGTTATGCCTCATCAGTGCTGCTACACTGTTACACAAGTTTGATTCTTTTTCTAACCACAAATAGATAAATCATGGTTTAGCCCCACTGTGATGGATGTACTAGAGAGACCCTGGTACATGTCTAATTTCCCTCCCTCAATGGAATAAAAAAAGCTTTTTGCTTTCTGTGACTCTTCCATCCTTTGTTAACAGGGTTGACATTTCAACCATTCCTTTGTTTATTATTGCCTTTTTCAAAATGCTGTGACGATTTACTTTTTATTCTGCATAGCTTTTATTTATGCTTTTTTGAAAAATATCTTTGAAAAAAGTCTTGAAAGAAAAAAAGTCCACTTTTGGCTTGGCCTTTAAATCCAAATCATTACAGCTTGCATTGAATGGCCAATAATAGTTCCCAACTCAAGCCTCTGTGGTTCATTGCTTACAATGAGTGGAAATAACAATTGTTTTCTTTTCTGGAATTTAACATTCTTTCCTTACCAAAGTGACAGTTTTGTGATGGAAAACTGAGACATATTTTGCCCAAAGTCACTGAATGGATTTTGCCTCAGACAAACTGAGACCTGGGAAAGACCTAATAAATTAAAAAGGCCAAGGTCACCCATTGCATCCTGGGCCATCACCAATCATCTTGACTTGTATCTCACACTGGACTTCAATGATTTTGGAGAATAAAGTGAGGCTGATGACTTTGTTCAGTTCTATCTCACTTAAATCCAATTCACCTGGAAGTCAAAATGTCACCTTTGTGATGTCATTGGTCCTCTTTCAAAAAGGATGAACATTTTTGTCATGGATCCCTTTGATAATCTCGTGGAGATTATGATTCCTATAGATTCAATTATCATCTATATGCTGATGATTCTCAGATCTAGTTATCCAGCCCTAAACTCTCTGCTCATCTTCAGCTTCACATCTCCAATTGTCTATTGGACATATTGTGTTGGATTTAAATTCAGTATGGCCAAAATTGAACTCATTATCTTTTCCCCTCAACCACCCTCTTCCCAGCCACTCAGGGTACAATTTAGGTGTTGTTAGAACTTCTTTCTCCTATCTTATATCTTATTAGATATAATATCTGTTTCCAGATCTGTCCATTTTACCTTCACAATATCTCTTGCACACACCCTTTCTTTTTGATATTGCCAGCTCATTTGGTGCACACTCTCCTTACTTCATGACTGTAACATTGTAATAAGCTCCTGGGTTAATTTTCCTGCTCTGTGTTTCTTCCTACTTCAGTCTATCCTTCATTCATTCAGCTGTCAAAGTAATCTTCTCAAAGAACAGATCTGACCACATTGCTCCCTACTCAATAAATTTCAATAGCTCCCTATCACTTTCAGCATCAAAAATAAAATCCTTCATTGGCATTTAAAGCTCTTCATAACCTGACACATCCTGCCATTCCAGCTTTCCTATTCCTTCCACCTTCTGCATCTTCAATCTAGTTCCACTGGCTTCCTTTTTTGTTCCTTGCACACTATATTCCATCTTGTGACTCTGGGAATTTTCAATTGGCCTTCCCTATGCCTGGAATGCTCTCTCTCCTCATTTCCTATCTCTTGGCTTCCCTGACTTCCTTCAAGTTCCACATAAAATCCCATCTTCTATAGGAAACTTGGCCCATTCGCTCTTAATTTTAATGCCTATCCTTTGTTTATTTTCTTTAATTCCTCCATTATGTGGCTTCTTCATTATCTGTTTTTATGTTATTTCCACAATTTGACTGTGAACACCTGGCTGTCTCTTGCCTCTCTTTTATTCTAGGACCTTAGTGATAGGGTTTAACAACCAAATGATGGGGTTTAGGGGAATGTGACCTCCAAAGTATATTGGAATTACAGGCTGGCATCACAAATTGTCTCAAAAGAATTTATAGGCTTAGACCAAAGAGAGCAAACCTTTTTTCTGCCAAGGACCATTTAGATATTTAAAATATTATTCACAGGCCATTCAAAATTATCAGCTTATAGAACTCAGGTAGTGAGATGTGCCTTTCAACTCATCATTGCCTGGGGTTGCCTTAGTAAAAGATTTCTTGGGCCTTATATGGCCCCTAAGTCAGATGTTCCCCACCCCTGACTTAGACCTTCTCCAAATCAAGAAGTGGAATTTATTATACTGCTAAGGGTGGACTAAATCCTTAAGGATTTTTAGCAAGGAATTTAGCAGTTAACCAGGGGAAGATGAGAGCCAAGTTCCCTAGCAGAACTCACAATTAACTAGGAGGAAGATGTCATTAAGACATGATAAGTTGGGGATTAGTCCATTGCTTGGCAGACTAAATTTCTGAAGAAGTTTAGCAGGGCTTTACAGTATGTGTAGGTCTTTTATAGGGGAAATATAGTCTCAGTTTGATATCATAACTTAACTTTCTAATTAGATACAGTAATTGTGGGATTCATGATGATTTTGTAAATGCAAGGTATTCCAAAAGCAACAACATAAATATTCCTATATGAACCTATCAGTACTTCTTCCTGCTTACAAAGGAGTAACTAGGCTTCCAGATTGTATACAGTAATTCAGGCTTTCTCATTGTCCAATCTAGTTACCAAGGACCTCATTTCCCTCCTTCAAACAAATGGGACCCAGAATCTTTTGGGGTGTGGATGGAGGTCTTGCCTCCTGTTTCCTGCTGAGGTTGGGTATATGGGTCCCACTCAAAGGGAAAATGGTCTCGAAGTACCAGAGACTGATCAATGCAGCTTTGTCTATCATTTGAAGGTGAATCAGCTGAAACCTAGAGTCAATAAATCTAATGAAAAAGGGGGAGGGGGAATGGGCAATAGGCAACAGTATTGTTATAACAGTAAAGATAACTAAAGTTGTGAAACTGCCAAAACCACCTTAGCAGATTCTGGAGGTTTTGAGAGTAATCATTTAAAAATTTGGTGATTAGTCATTTTAAGATTTCAGGAAAGAGATCTTGAGCCTGGGATAATTCCAGGAATTCACTCCTTCTGAAATGCCTTGAGACAATACCAAAAACACATGCCCAGATATCTTAACACCTTTGGTGTACCCCCAACATTTCTGGTGTCTCTCCAACTCAAGATAAACTCACTTCCTATGCAAATAGTAACTATCTGAATAGACTCGAGGAAGTTTGGGACCCCAGCATCACCCTGGTTCTGAGCCCCAGCTCTCCCTGACTTCTGGGCCCCAATGCACCCCTCTTTCTGGGCCCCAGGGCCCCTGCATCCCAACCCTCAAGATTTGTAAATGGGAGCTCTCAGTTGTTTGTTTTTTTTTTAATTTAATAGCCTTTTATTTACATGATATATACATGGGTAATTTTACAGCATTAACAATTGCCAAACCTCTTGTTCCAATTTTTCACCTCTTACCCCCCCACCCCCTCCCCTAGATGGCAGGATGACCAGTAGATGTTAAATATATTAAAATATAAATTAGATACACAATAAGTATACCCGACCAAAACGTGATTTTGCTGTAGAAAAAGAATCAGACTCTGAAATATTGTACAATTAGCTTGTGAAGGAAATCAAAAATGCAGGTGTGCATAGATACAGGGATTGGGAATTCAATGTAATGGTTTTTAAGTCATCTCCCAGAGTGCTTTTTCTGGGCATAGCTGGTTCAGTTCATTACTGCTCCATTGGAAATGATTTGGTTGATCTCGTTGCTGAGGATGGCCTGATCCATCAGAACTGGTCATCATATAGTATTGTTGTTGAAGTATATAATGATCTCCTGGTCCTGCTCATTTCACTCAGCATCAGTTCATGTAAGTCTCTCCAGGCCTTTCTGAAATTATCCTGTTGGTCATTTCTTACAGAACAGTAATATTCCATAATTTTCATATACCACAATTTATTCAACCATTCTCCAACTGATGGACATCCATACAGTTTCCAGTTTCGGGAGCTCTCAGTTTGAGAACCTTGTGTCTTCTCTGCTCCCCATAGGACTCCATGTATAGAGACCAGTGTGGCTTAAGGAAGATCCAAACAATAATCTTATTGAATATGATTGCTTAATACTTTATAATTTTATATGGGCTTGTGACCAACATATAATACAATGTTGAGATAAATGCTTTTCTGTGTAGGGTAATTTGGAAGCATATTCAATTAAATTAAAGTCACCTGACTGGTAATTAATGGGATCCCAAAACTATGTCCCAAGACATAGGGAGAAAGTGCATAGAGGAAAGACAATTTCTTTCTTTTCCTTCCACTCTGTCTTGTTTTATCCTAAAGGCATAGGAGAGGGAAACTTAAGCTCTTTGAGAACTATAAGCTCTGATAAACCTGTTTTCTAGTGTATTACAAGTGCAATAGGGAAAAGGGGAAAAAGCCTACCATTTAGATATTTTCACTTTCACTTGTTATGGCTAAGACAATTGGCTATCACTTATGATTATCATAATGTTAAAAGCTAACATTGGTAATGTAAGAAACTAAATATCTTATCAAGAATTCCATTGACTATTGATGAATTCAGGAAAGGTTTATTTTACATTCTTGCAAGAATGGGTGCCTAAGTGAGTTGATACACCTTTGAAACTCCAAAGACAGTTTTTTATTCCTATCCTGAAGTATATCCCCCACCTAATTCCAATTGTAAGCCAACTAACTCCAAAAGAAATTAGCAAGGATACAGAAGCAAAGAGATACATTTATCTAGCTTTCTACCATTGACAGAATTATCAGTCAGTAATGAATTGAGGAGTAGTCTATTCAGAATTAGACAGATTGTTGTCCTTAGATTGGGAGTTATGGGAAGTCCCTGAGACAGACTCCAAAACCAGAAGATTTAGGATTTACTGTCTTATTGTTAGAACAAAAGCCTCCCCCTTAAAATAGGGGACCACAAAATCATATTACATCAAAAGTACATAGCCCACATCAACCCTACAGGCAAGAGTAACAGACAGATTCAGTCCCTTTCTGAGGTCCCTGTTCATTCCCCTAAACTTGCTAGGTTTCTTTAGTTTAAAACTTGGTTTACTAAGGATTTGCAAATCTGTTTATCATATAGAAGTGATTTCTAATCATTGGTCTTTACACCAGGATGAGTTTAAAGGGCTAAATTAATTGGTTGTATTTTTCTTTACCAATGTAAGACTATACTCAAACCTTGAGAATTGAACCCACCTGAAGTCTCTGATTTATAAGACTTACTGTTTGAGATAAAATCTCTTTGGAACTTTTCCTGATTGTCTTTGATTTTGAATTCAGGTATGATTTTCTGATGGATCATTAAGTCAGTAACCCACCATTCAAAAGAAATGCCACAAGCTATATAGAGGGATATGATTCTGAACTTTTACAGCTAGAGATTGTTGGGCAAAAGCTAGATGGACAACCTTAGGCTTCCCTTAAGATGCGATCCTTTTCATTCAGTTTTCCTGAGTTTCCTACCTAATTATTCCTGAGTCTGGCTATGAGGTGGTGGAATTGTTACTGCATTCTTGGTTGTCAATTGTAACTCTTACCTGAAGTCAAACAGAGCCAAGAATGTTTTATCCTATTATACTCATATTCCAGCTTTTTCCTCTTATAGCAGCTTTCTATAATCAGAGCAAATGGTCAATAGAAGAAATGAGCACAAGTATGAGCACAATGCAAATATGTAAAATCTTGTTTTCAATCTGCAAATGTATAGTCATTGTATCTTTAAAAATGAGGTAAATGAGCATTTGACCTAGTCATCTACCTGTTACTAGATATATCAGTATGGTTTGGAGAATTCTAAGTACTTAAATATAATAGGAGTAAAGTCAAATTTTACTCTTGTTTCTTTGCCAATTAGAAACCCCATTTGTCCATCATCCTCTCCTCTCAATGTCTAAATACTTTGGCATATGTATCCTTAACCACTCAAGCACTCCTTTTCTACTTATAATGTTATTACCTATCCCCCACCCCACTTTTCATTAAATTTGCTTCTTCTAGACTCTAGTTGATCTTCAATTGATGGTCAATGCTGGCATAAGACAAAATACCAATTGGATGCTGCATTGACCAGCTTCTGGGTCCTCAAGGTCTTTGAATGGGACCTCTAAGAGGAAAGTAACTCTATGCTCAATCTCAGAGGTATCAGTTTCAAAAGAACTTTGTTCTTCACCCCAAAAGATTCACCCCTTTATTTGAGAAAAAATGATGAAATTCTTGGTAGCTAGGTGGGCATTGAGAGAGCCAGAATTACTGTAAACTATCTGGAAGCCTACCTACTCCTTTGTAAGTAGGAAGGAGCATTTAGGAGATTATATGTGGACTTTTTGATTTTGATAAGGCCTTTAAGGTCAATGGACCTTTATTACTGCCCTCCCTCAGGAGGAGATCTCCGATAGGATTACCAGCTGAATTCTTTGCACTGAAAAATCATAATTCCACAGCTGCTGAATCCAATCAGAAAGCCAAGTTATGATGCTATCCCCGCCCCCTGTTATATTTTTCCTATAAAAGAACATACCTGTCCCTCACTAATTTGCTGATGACTTTTTTAGGGTTATTTTGCTAGCTAAGGGTCACATCGATTAATACCTATTAGGATCCTAACTTCTTAGTGTTTCCCTGCCAGTCACTAGTATAATCTTCCACTTGCCATGCCTTATATATCTTCCCCCTTAATGGTGTCTTCTCCCTTAATGGTGTCTTCCCCCTTAATGGTGTCTTCCATGGTTATTTGGTGCAGCTGCCCTGATTGAGAGCTCAAAGTATAAGAGCCCTTTGATCTCCCAGGCGAGATGAATGAGGTGGGAGACTCTCAGAGTATGAAAAGAGCTCCAGTTTATTATGTAGCACAGTCTTGTTGATATATGTTTTTGCAAGCGTGATCAGCCTGTGGACAGTAGACAAACCCCAATCACCATTCAGAGAAGCAGCTCATGGGCTCTGCATATGCATGATTTCTGCCAATGGGAGGAGAGCTGATCCAGCCATTCAGCAGCTCACTCACAGGCGAGGAGGCCCTGTCCAGGCATCCCTGCTCACAAGCCACTGGCTGTGACCCTCAGACCAACACCTATTCCCGTGTCGCACATCACTGCTCCTTGCTCAACAAAGGCGTTTCTGCAACAAGGCAGAAAACTTATTGTGCACCAAAGGTCCAGGTGGCCTCTATACTCCTTTTTGGCAGGGTCCCATACCCTAGCAGTTAATGGTGAGTGCTACTAAGGTAATTGTCTTTCCCCTTGTTAATTGCTAAATGGGTTTTAGTAATCCTTATGGATTTAGCCCACTCTTAGCAGCATTAAAAAAAAAAAAAAAACTTTTCTCCTTGATTTGGAGAATATTTAAGTGTACAAATTCTTTTGAAATAATCTGTGGCACCAGCTTGTAACTCCAATATATTTTGGGTCCAACACTACCTAACACCATCATTTTGGTGCCTCATATGGGGAGTCCAGAAACCCCAATATATATTTTAAATGATGAGTGACAATTCTATAGCACATTGAAATTACATTTTATTATAAAATGTAAACCCCATATCAATCCTACAAGGTAGATAATGGAATAATTACTATTCCCATTTTAGAAATGGATATACTGATGCAAGAAAAAGTACAGCTCACAAAGCTTGGAAAAATCAGAGTCAGAAGACCTGAATTTAAGTCCTGGTGACAAGACCAGTGAATACTCTTGCCAGAGTATAATATTACTGTGGTAATATGTATACTACCATTATATTTACCAGTATAGACAGGAGTCATTGTATTGGCTAGGTCACCCCTGGTTAATCTCCATCAGAGACCAAAAAGTTCTAATCTATATTAAAAATAATCATGGCTAACATTTATATAGCACTTACTATGTACCAGGCACCATCCTAAGCTTTACAGCTATTATCTCATTTTCTCCTCACAACAAGACTGGGAGGAAAGTGCTTTTATTATTTCACTGATGAGAAAACTGAGGCAAACAAGTTAAGCAATTTGCTCAGGGTCCCACTGGTAAATATCTGAGACCACATTTGAACTCAGGTCTTCCTGACTCCAGACCAGGTAATCTATCTACTTCACCACCACTGTGTTAAAGACTTCATAGCTGGCTAAGTTCAATTAAATTCTATATGAATTTATTAAGTGCCTACTAAGTGCCAGACATTTTACTAGACACTTGAGATGGTAAGGACAAAAAGGTAAATAGTCTTGGCTCTCAAAGAGTTTATATTCTACTGGAAGAAAAAAAAATACATACAAATAAATGAATGTAAAATATATGCAAATAAAATGCAATAATATTTTGGGAAGAGTGTTAACAATTAGGAGGGTCAGGAAAAATCTTGATGGCATTTATACTGAGCCTTGAGTGGTACTAGGGAGATGAAGGAGAACCTGTGTAAAGACACAGTTGGGAAGTGGCAAGTTATGCATGGAAAGCAGCAAGTAGACCAGTGTCTACTGGAGTGTATGTAGAGAAGTAATTTAAAATAAGTTTGGAAATATAAGTTGGTGTCCTTTTATGAAGGGTTAAAGGTATTATATGATATCTTGTCCAGAGTTAGAATGGTCAGACTGAAGACTATTGCTCTGAGAGCATAATCTTATTCTTACATTCCTCTTACCTCTTCATTTCCTCATAACATCTGTGTAATCTTTCTCTATTACATTCTCCAAAAGGAGGCCATTTAACTTGATTACTTGTATATTGTATTTCTTTTTCTTTAGGATTACTTAACAGTGGGGGGGAAATCACACTTTTGGGTGCTGCATTAGGAGACTATTCCCCAACCCCCTTTTAAAAACAGTCTAAGCTAAAAGTTCCTGCTGGTGGTCTCTGGATTCATGACAAAGGAGTAAAACACATTTCACTTTTCTGAATTTTCTCTAATAATAAGATAACCTCTGCACATATAGAATGGCTTCTTGAATGTGACTAGAACAAATCCGGAAATCTGACAAGAGATTTGGACATACTCTCCTTGGAGGTCTGTGAAGTTTCACAACCTGGAAAAGATTAAAGTAGCTTATTCAGGGGTCCTCAAACTAAGGCCCGAGGGCCAAATGTGGCAGCTGAGGATGATTATCCCCCTCACCCAGGGCTATGAAGTTTCTTTATTTAAAGGCCCACAAAACAAAGTTTTTGTTTTTACTATAGTCCGGCCCTCCAACAGTCTGAGGGACAGTGAACTGGCCCCTATTTAAAAAGTTTGAGGACCCGTTGTTTCCATCAAAACATGCTGATTCCCAGACAGAGCTATTGAGTTGCAACAGACTGTAATGAGTTAGCATCTTTATGTGTGGCTCAGAATGGTGAATGATCACTATTTAATAAAAAAGCTGGAGATATCTCTAGTTGCAAAACAAAAGTTTATTATACATTCTCACAAAAAGCGGGCGTCCCTTCAGTCAAACAAGCAACTGAAAGGAGAAGGCACCTTCTGGCACAGGTGTGACACTTTAAATAGTCCCTAACCCAAATATCCTTCCCACCACTGACCCTCATCCTCATTGGCTGGGAGTTTTACATTCTAAACATGGGAACTACCCTGGGATTTGAATTTTGGTTAATAGGTACATAGCTGCCCATATTTGATTGAGGTAGGAAGAAAATGATGTCATGGGAGAATAGCAGGAAAGGGAGTTAGGTATGTCCTTGAGTCAATGCCCAAGGACTACCTTCAGGCCCACTCCAACTCTAAAGCCTTACTTGATTTTCACAACTGTCTTGAGAGATCTCACTCCATTTCATTCATTTATATATTCATATATTCTTCATGCTTATCTTGATACCAAAGGGGGGGGGTGGAAATCAATCTTTCTAGTTACCTTTTCTCTTTCCTCAACCCTGGTAAGTGGCTTTTGCTTTACTTGCTTTGTAAGCATCACATCTATAATTTGGACAGAGCCTTCAGTCATGATTGCTCCAAACAGCATAAAATCCTTATATCAGGAAGAACTGGAAGTGTCACCCAGTCCTTTTGCCTGCCTTCAAAAAGAATTGACCCTATGAATAGATTTATGTATCTAAATGAATATATTTTACAATGCACTTTGGATTAATTGATTTCATGGAGTTGAGCTGGAGAAGACCCTAAAAGGTCACCAAGTACAATCCTCTTTTTTGCCATAGAGGAAACTCAAGCTTAAAGACACTTTATCAAAAGACACACAGGATTGAATTCATAGAATGGAGACTCAAATTGGTGGAGATTGGATTCCCTGAGTCAAAATTCAGGTTTTTTTTGGTTTATTACCACAATATAGATCTCTTCAAATAAACAAATGTTTCTTAAACATCCACCTTGTTCAAGTCACTTAACACCTCTAAACCACTTTGTGCATTAGATCTTAAAAGAAATATACATAAATCCTGTTCTCCAAAATCCTTCAGGCTACTGGAAGAAATTTTCTTTCTTTCTTTATTATAAAGAATTATAATAAAATTTCAATAATTTTATTTAATTGAAATTTTAAAAAAGCAATCCTAAAAATTTGAGGAAAGAAGAATCATTATCATTTCCTCAAAATGTCATCTGATATTGTGCTCCTTTTCACAGCCAAACTCTTAGGGAAAAAATTCTTCTATATTCAATTGCCTCTACCTTGTCACCTTCTGCTCATGATCTAAGTACTAATTTCAGAGGCCTTTCTTACTGCTTGTTTCTCATTCATCATATTTATCAACTATGCTTCTCAGCTTTACATTTTATGCGAATTTAATAGGTGTGCTACCTATTTATAAGTATAGTATACTTTATCATGTTGAGAACCATGACAAATAGTAGTATAGTGTAGTAGAAAGAGTGTCAGGCTGGAAGTCAGGATACCTGAGTTCAAATTCCATCTTTGATAGTTATTAGCTGTATGACTTTAATCAAGTCAACTTCTCTAACACTTTATTTCCTCTGGTTCCTAGATTTTGAGCAGAGAACAGGGTAGGGAGATAGCTACATCTCAGAGAAGTGGTCGGGTTGGAGAACATTGATTTTGAAGCCGCCAACCTAGAAGAAACAATTGATGATGTAGGAGTAGATGAATTTCTTAGAGAAAGTGTAGGAAAAATACAGGAGGGGGCTAAGTGGAGAACTTTGGACAGTAAAAAGAAGAGGAATCAGTGAAAACTAAGGGGTAGTCAGAAGAAAAGCCAGAGGGAAGAAATATCACAAAAGGCAAGAGAAAACATAGTATCAAAATGGAATAGATGAAAGGAGTATAAAATTCCAAAAACAGGTCAAAGAAAGTAAGAACTGAACCTATTGGATAAAATCAAAATGAGGTCATACTGCATAAATTAATTGCAAGGTTTCTGGGTGACTTTGGAGAGAGCAATTTCAGTGAAGTGTTGAGGCTAGATGTCACATAGTAGTAAAAAGGTGGGAAATTACTGGGCAGTGAGTAATTGAAGTACAAAGGACTGGCTACTCTAAATCTGGCACTGAAGGAGTACAAATCATAGAATGATAAGTTTGAGGGAGTAATGAGGTCAAGAAAAATTTTCTTTTTAGGCTTTTGGTCATTCTAGCATCTAATAAACCCTTACTAGCACAATGGTCATGACTTTGCACAGCCCTCCCTCATTTCATTTGCAATTCATGGTGTCACTTTCCTGATGTCATGGTACTCTTCAAGAATGAAGGGCAAACAACAACAATTAGAACAATATTTTCTAAACTTCAAACCTGCATTTTACATGCAAATTCTTTTTGTTCTACCCTCAGTGGAGAGAGAGAAGAAAGGTGGTCGCAAAATTTTAACATGGTTTTCAGAAAAGTGCAATTCACCATTGAAAGGAATCCTTATCCTAAGAACTTCTTTTTGCATTCTGAGCAAAAACATCCAGTTCTAGGTTCCAGTCCTAATCTTTTCCTCAATTTCCATGAGTCTATCTGCTAACAATCGACTCATGAAAGTATAGTATGGGAAGAAAGGAAGAAAGAGAGAGGAGTATTTATTTTAATTACTGACTTCTCTCACCTCAAGAGTGCTGCTTTCTGAATTAGAATGGATTTCCTTTTGTCAGGAATTAAATACGTCTGTAAACAAAATAAAAAGTGAAAATTTTACAAAGGCAAGCAAATACTACTTTGATATGTGAGGAGGCTACTTAAGTCACCTATCCCTTAGCAAGGAATCTAAAAAGCAGGGGTTTCCAGTGCCAACACAAGAATTCAGAAATGTTCATCCAAAAATTAGGCTCCACAATTACAATATTTTCATGCTTCATTCAATTCAATCTAATCAACTCAATTAGACAAACATTTATTAGGTACTACATATATGAAAGGAACTTTCACAGGTATAAAATATATAGAGTTGAAAAAAACAATTCCTGCCCTCAAAAAGCTTACATTCTACCCAGAGAATACAAGAACCAGAAAGAAAGAAATATAACAGTAAAGTGTAATGGGATAAAGAAGAAATCCAAATGAAGCATCACAGGAAAATTTGAAGAAAAACAGGTCAAAAAATCAGGGAAGACTTCATGAAAAAAGACAGTATCTGAATAAAATCTTAATGAAAATAAATATTTTAAGAGGTCAAAATAACATCCGAAGTACAAAGATGATCAGTGTGAATGCACATAGATGAGAAAAGCCTCATAGATGAGAAATGGCAGGTAGAATTTGGAGATCTAAAAATTCTGGAACAAAGAGCATATGAAAAGGAACAACATGAAATAAGACTTAAAAAAAAAAAAAGGAAATAGTTTGTGTATGAGCTTAAATGCCAGGCTAAGGAGCTTGAATACTATCTTATAAGTAACAAGGAGTTACTAAAGTTTTCTAAATAGCAGAGTGACAATCAGGTCTGAATATTAAGGAAATGATTTTACTGTATGAAAGATGGATCGAAGAAGAGAGAGACTGGAGGTAGAGAGATGAATTAGAAGGCTATTAGGAGTTACGATCCAGACAAGAATTTGGAACTGTTAATAAAATGCATATATAGTTTGACACTGCAATATGTTTATAAAGATACATAGCTTTGCACATATATGCTGTTGTTTGGCCTTTGTTCTTGAAGAGGACCATGACATCAGGGAGGTGATATCATGACATGCAATGAATTGGATTTAAGTGTGGGAGGGCTGTGCAGAGTCACCTGTCTCACTTTCCCCTCCAGAGCCATCTGGATCCAATGGCCAGATATAGATCAAGACAACTGGAAATGTCCTTGGATGATGTGCATATATGTACATACATACACATGTGCGAATATAGACATACTTTCTTTTAACTATCATAACCGATGAGCATCCACTTTGCTTCCAAATCTTGCTACAATGAAAAGTGCTCCTATAAATATCTTTATATATATATATATAGTTCCTTTTCCATGGTCTTCAGCTGGAAAATGAGGAAAAAAAACATCTATAGGTATAAAATATTTACAGCAGCACTTTTTATTGTGTCAAAGAACTGAAAACAGAGTGAGTCCTCATCAGTTGGGGAATGAATGAACAAACTATGATATTTGAATGTAATGAAATATTATTGTATACTACAAATGATAGATATGACAAATTCAGAGAAACATGGAAAGAATTATATGAATTGATACAAAATGAAATGAGCAGAATTAGAAGAATTTACATGTTGACCATAATAATAAAAAGGAAAATGCCTGTAAGAGACTTCAGGACTTTAGAATGATGATGATACATGCAACCCATCTTTTGGTGAAGAGGTAATGATTTAAATGAGCAAACTCTACTTAACAGGTGCAGGAAAGAAAATGTCTTTAGCAGAAAAGTGAATACTTAAGTACTGATAGAGAAAGGAAGAAAGAGAAGAAAAAATTAAATATTTTAAAAGACATAGAAGAAAACAAGTTAAAAGTAGACATAAACAAGGCAATTCTGTTACCATGCTAATTTAATATGTACTTTAAATATAAACTATATATAACTGAAATTCATATTTTCAAACAAAACCCTCTTATTCTTTTATGTTGAAATGCTCATGCTCACTGTTGTTATTCAGTCATTTTTCAGTCCTGTCTGACTTTCTGTGATCCCATCTGAAGTTTCCTTGACAAAGATACAAGAGTGTTTTACCATTTTCTTCTTATCTCATTTTATAGATGAAGAAATGGAAGACAAGTTTACATGACTTATCTAGGATGACATTCTGAGGACAGATTTCAATTCATGAAGATGATTCTTCCTTGCTCCAGACCCAGCATTCTTATCTACTGCGTACCACCTAGTACTCTCAAAGTTAATATAATAAAAATGACAATTCTATTTAATCTACTTATTCACAGACATAGTAATCAAATTGTCAAGAAATTATAGAGCTAGAAAAAATAATAACAAAATTCATCTGGAAAAACAAAAGGATTTCAAGGAAACAAACAGAAAAAAAAAAAAAGGCAAAGGAAGGTGATCTAGCTCTACCAGACCTAAAACTGTATTATAAAGTGGCAGTTGTCAAAACCATTTGATACTGCCTAAGAAAGAGAATAGTCTATCAGTGGACAGGTTAGGTTCAGAAGATACAATTAACAATGACTATAGTAATTTAGTGTTTGATAAACCCAAAGACTCAAGCTCCTATTGACTATCTTACAAAAATTGCTGGGAAAACTGGAAAAGTGGCAGAAACTAAACATTAACCAACACCTAACATCCTCTGTTTAGATAAGATCGAAATGGATTCATAATTTAGGCTCAAAGGCTGACACTATAAGCAAATTGGGAGAGCAAAGGATAATTTACCTGTCAGATCTTTGGAGAAGCAAGGAATTTATGGACAAAGAACTAGACAACATTATGAAATGCAAAATGGATACTTTTGATTGCATTAAATTAAAATGGTTTTGCATAAACAAAACCAACATGGCCAAAATTAGAAGGAAAACAGAAAGTTGGGGGGAATTTTTATATTCATTATTTCTGGTAAAAGCTTCATTTCTAAAATATATTGAGAATTGATTCATTAATAAGAATACAAGCTCTTCCCCAATTGATAGTCAAAAGATATGAACAATTTTCAGACAATGAAATTAAAGTAATTCTAATTATATGAAAAAATTCTCTAAATTATTATTAACAAGAGAAATGCAAATTAAAACAACTCTAAGGTACCATTTCATACCTCTCAGAGTGGCTAAGATGACAAAAAAAAATAATGATGAATGTTGGAGGGGATATGGGAAAACTGCGACACTAATACATTGTTGGTGGAGTTGTGAACTGATCCAACCATGCTGAAGAGAAATTTGAAACTATGCCCAAAGGATTATCAAACTGTATATATCCTTGATTCAGCCATGTCTCTACTGTGTCTGTATCCCAAAGAGATCATAAAAAAAGGAAAAGAACTCACATGTGCAAAAAAGTTTGTAGCAGCCCTTTTTGTAATGACAAGGAAATAAAAATTGAGTGGATGTCCATCAGCTGGGGAATGGCTGAATAAGTGATGGCATATGAATGTAATGGAATATTATTATCCCGTAATAAATGATGAGCAGGTTAATTTCAAAAAAGCCTGGAA
Organism: Sarcophilus harrisii; assembly: GCF_902635505.1. NCBI lineage: Eukaryota > Metazoa > Chordata > Mammalia > Dasyuromorphia > Dasyuridae > Sarcophilus > Sarcophilus harrisii. The sequence goes on along the minus strand of NC_045427.1, from coordinate 463,547,250 downwards.
AGACTTACATAAACTGATGCAGAGGGAAGTGAGCAGACTGAAGAGAACATTGTTCACAGTAACCACAAGATTATATGAAGATCAATGGTGTTGAACTTGACTCTTTTCAAAAAGGAGGTGATTCAAGGCAATTCCAATAGACTTGGAATGGAAAGTGCTATCTGCATCCAGAGAGAAAGCTATGGATTCAATGTATAGCATTTTGTTGTTGTTGTTTCTTTCTCATAGATTTTTCCCTTTGGGGTTTGATTTTTCTTGCACAGCATGATAAATATTAAAATAAATTTAGAAGGATTGCCCATGTTTAACCTATAATCATATTGTTTTCTGTCCTGAGGAGGAGAAGGGAGGAAGGAGAAAGAAAAATTTGGAATGTAAGGTTTTGCAAAGGTGATTGTTGAAAACTATTTTGCATGTATTTGGAAAAGTAAAATATTATTTTGAAAAAGAATACAAGTCATTGCCCAGTTAATAAATGGACAAAGGATATGAGCAGGCAGTTTTCAGATGAAGATATCAAAGTTATATGTACTCCTATGAAAAAATGCTCTAAATCACTAGTGATTAGAGAAATGCAAATTAAAATAACTCTGAAATAGCACTTCACATTTATCAGACTGGCTAATATGACAGTAAAGAAAAATGATAAATATTGGAGATGTGGGAAAATTGGAATGCTAATGCATGAATCCAGCAATTTGGAATAATGCCCAAAAGCCAATCAAACTGTGCATACCTTTTGATCCAATAATACCATTGCTGAGTTTGTAACTCAAATAGCTCATTAAAAAGGGGAAAGGAATGACATGTATAAAAATATTTTTAGTAGCTCTTTTTTTTTTTTGTGGTGGCAAAGAATTGGAAATTGAGGGAATGTCCAACAATTGGAGAATGGCTAATTTGTGGTATATGAATGCAATGGAATAGTATTGTTCTATAAGAAATGTTGAACAGGCTGGTTTCAGAAAAACCTGGAAAGACTTACATAAATTAATGCTGAATGAAGTGAGCAGAACTAGAACATTGTATATAGTAATAGTAATATTGTACAATGATCAACTGTAGTAGACTTAGCTCTTCTCAGCAATACAATGATCGAAGACAAGACTCATGATGTAAAATGCTATTCACATCCAGAGAAAGAACTGATGGGTTCTGAATGCAAATCAAAATACATTTTCACTTTGCTGTTGTTTTTTCACTATTTCTCCCTTTTTTTCTGATTTTTCTTTCACAACAGGATTAATATGGAAATGTTTTTTTAATATTTTTATTAAAGCTTGAGCATATGCATGGGTAATTTTTCCAACATTGACCCTTGCATAACTTTTTGTTGCAAATTTTCTCCTTCTTCCCCCACCCCTTCCCCTATCTGGCAGATAGTTCAACACATGTTAAATATGTTGAAATACATATTAGATCCAATATATGTATACATATTTATATAGTTATCTGGTTGCACAAGAAAAATCACATCAAGAAGGAAGAAAAAGAAAAATTGAGGAAAAATGCAAGCAAATAACAGCAGAGAAAGTGAGAATGTTATGTTGTGTTCTACTGTCTGTTCTCATAGTTTTCTCTCTGGGTATAAATGGGTTCTCTTCTTTTTTATTATTATTATTACTTTTTATTGACAGAACATATGCATGGATAATTTTTTACAACATTATCCCTTGCACTCACTTCTATTCCAACTTTTCCCTTCCCTCCCTCCACCCCCTACCCTAGATGGCAGGCAGTCTTATATATGTTAAATATGTTATAGTATATCCTAGATACAATATATGTATGCAGATTGTACAGTTTTCTTGTTGCACAAGAAGAATTGGATTCAGAAGGTAAAAATGACTTGAGAAGGAAAACAATAAATGCAAACAGATCACACTCATTTCCTAGCTTCTTTGGTTGTAGCTGATTCTGTCCATCATTTGGAACTGAATTAGATTTCTTTGTTGAAGATATCCACTTCCTAGATGGTTCTCTTCATCATTACACAAGTGGAACTGGTTTGAATCATCTCAATGTTGAAGAGAGTTATGTCCATCAGAATTGATCATCATATGGTCCACTGATCAACTAGTCTATTTCTTAGCCAGTACCAAATGGTTTTGATGATCACTGCTTTATAATATAGTTTTAGATCTGGTACAACTAGGCTACCTTCATCAGTTTTTCTCTTCATTAATTGCTTTGAAATTCTTGACTTCTTGTTCTTCCTGTTGTTATTTTTTCTAGCTCAGTAAAATAGTTTCTTGGGAGTTTGATTGGCATAGCACTAAATAAATAGATTAATTTAAGGAGTATTGTTATCTTTATTATATTTTCTCGATCTATCCACAAGCATGTGATATTTTTCCAATTGCTTAAATATGACTTTATTTGTGTGGAAAGTATTTTGTAGTTCTGCTTATATAATTCCTGACTTTCCCTTGGCAGATAAATTTCCAAATATTTTATATTATCAACACTTATTTTAAATGGAATTTCTCTTTGTATCTCTTGCTGTTGGATTTTGTTAGTGAAGTATAAGAATGCTGATGATTTATGCGGATTTATTTTGTATCCTGCAACTTTGCTAAAGTTGTGGATTTTTTCTAAGTTGATTTTCTGGAGTTTTCTAAGTATACCATCATACTGCAAAGAGTGATAAATTGGTTTCCTCATTACTTACTCTAATTCCTTTAATCTCTTTTCTTCCCTTATTGCCAAAGCTAGCATTTCTAATACAATACTGAACAGCAATGGTGATAGTTGGCAACCTTGTTTCACCCCTGATCTTATTGGGAATGGTTCTAGTTTATCCCCATTACATACAATGCTTGCTGATGCTTTTAAATAGATGCTACTGACTATTTTAAGGAAAAGTCTATTTATTCCTATACTCTCTAGTGTTTTTAATAGGAATGGGTATTGGATTTTATCAAATGCTTTTTCTGCATCTATTGAGATAATCATATGGTTTTTGTTAATTTGATTATTGATATAGTCAATTATGCTAATAGTTTTCCTAATATTGAACCAGCCCTACATTCCTGGTATAAATCCTATTGGTTATGGTGTATTATCCTGGGGATGATTATCTGTAATCTCTTTGCTAATTTCTTGTTTAAGATTTTTGCATCAATATTCACTGGGGAGATTGGTCTATAATTTTCTTTCTCTGTTTTCATCCTACTTGTTTTAGGTATCAGTACCATGTCTGTGTCATAAAAGGAATTTGGTAGGAGTAATATGAAAATATGTTTAACATGATTGCAAATGTATAATCTATATCATATTGGGGAAAGGGAACAGGAGGAAGTAAGGGAGAAAAATTTGGAACTCAAAACCTTATTTAAAAAATGAATGCTTAAAACTATCTTTATATATAATTTAAAAAATAAAGTATTTTTAAAAAAGAGAGGAAAAGAAAAGAAATTGAAGTTCTGGAGAAATTAAGTAACTTAACATCCCATATTGAATAAGTGTGAGAACTGAGGTTTAAATGCAGGACCTCTTTCTTTAAATCCAGCCCTTATTCTGAAATCTGCTGTCTTGTCATATTTAAGGTTGCAAACATTGGTGTATAATGTAGTCAGAACCTCAGAAAATATTGAAGTTGAGAGAAGGGACAAGTTAGAAAAGATGGTGAATTCAATTTGAGATTTGTTGAAAATTACCATAAACCAAGAGTTTACCCATGCCATTTAATATAAATGTCCCTCATCTTTCTTCTTCATAATATGTTAACATTTATACAGCATTTTAAGGTTCACAAAATGCTTGACGTTCATCTAATTTGATTCTTATGACAACCTATGAAGTAGATGCTCTTAGTAACCCGATTTTACAGATGGAGTATTTGAGACTTAGAAACATTACATGACTTGCCCAGGATCATACAGGTAATAACTGTCTAAGCTAGGATTTGAACTCAGGTCTTCCTAATTCCAAATCCAATGATCTTGTTATGCTAAAATGTCTTTTTATCAATAGGAATCCTATCATTCCTCTCTCTTTAAAAAAAATTAGTCATGCTGTATGTGCACGAATGTTTGTGGCAGCCCTCTTTGTAGTGGCTAGAAACTGGAAACTGAGTGGATGCCCATCAGTTGGAGAATGGCTGAATATATTGTGGTATATGAATATTATGGAATATTATTGTTCTGTAAGAAATGACCAACAGGATGATTTCAGAAAGGCCTGGAGAGACTTACACGAACTGATGCTGAGTGAAATGAGCAGGACCAGGAGATCATTATATACTTCAACAACAATACTATATGATGACTAGTTCTGATGGACCTGGCCATCCTCAGCAAGGAGATCAACCAAATCATTTCCAATGGAGCAGTAATGAACTGAACCAGCTACGCCCAGAGAAAGAACTCTGGGTGATGACTAAAAACCATTACATTGAATTCCCAATCCCTATATTTATGCCCACCTGCAGTTTTGATTTCCTTCACAAGCTAATTGTACAATATTTCAGAGTCTGATTCTTTTTGTACAGCAAAATAACGTTTTGGTCATGTATACTTATTGTGTATCTAATTTATATTTTAATATATTTAACATCTACTGGTCATCCTGCCATCTGGGGGAGGAGGTAGGGGGGTAAAAGGTGAAAAATTGGAACAAGAGGTTTGGCAATTGTTAATGCTGTAAAGTTACCCATACATATAACCTGTAAATAAAAGGCTATTAAATTAAAAAAAAAAAAAGTAATTTAACCCTGATTGCTTGGCCAAAAATAAATAAATAAATAAAAGAAAAAAAATTAGTCATGACTATTGTGTTTACATCACATTTAATTCTGAATATACTTCCCCCCTCATCAATGAATCTTTCTTTGTAACAATGATTAAAGAAAAAAATTGATAAGACCAACTAATACCATATACAATATTATACTTATATACAATATTGAATAAATGAATAGATAGAAAAGCATTTATTAAGTACAAATTATGTACCAAACAATATGTTAAGTACTGGAGGTATAAATGTAAAAACAAAGATAACCTTTGCCCTTAATAAGGGAAGATGACATATAGGGAGAAAAATGGTGTCCATAGGAGAGGATTTAGTCCCTCCTTTGCATTGAAGGGAAGGAGATGAATTTTTAAAACTTTTTGGGGGGGCCAAAGTTGGCTGTTATACAACATTTGGCTTCATTTTATTATTCTTTTTGTTTATTTGGTAGCCATCATTATGTAAACTCTTATTCTGTTTATTTTTTTGATATATTTTGTATCAGTTAATTTTTAGTCTGATAACTCTGAATTTTTCATATTAGTCCATTCTTATGATGCAAAAATATTCTATTTCATTCATATACTACAATTTCTTTAGTCATTCTTAAATGTAAAGTGGGAAATAAGCTGAATTTGAAGACAGAAATCCTGGATTCAAATCTCAGCTTTACCATTTACTACCTGAGTAACACTATACTAATCACTAAACAGCTCTGGGCCTTTAGTTTCTTTATCTTTAAAGTGATTAAGTTGAGCTAGAAGACTTCCCAGCCATAAATTTATAATCTTAGAATCCAGGACTAGAACTCAGATCTACCAGCTCCCATTCCAGCTCACTTTCTACTATGCTAATCTGTCTCTTTAAGTAATTTGCTCTCAATTTCAAGGTACAGACCCACTTGAATCAAAGTTGGAAAAGCCAAATAGTTCACACTGAGAGTTGAAGATCTAAGTAAGAGATCTAAGATGATCTCTGTCCCTCAAAGCTGTCTTTGTAAATTTGGACAATGTAAGAAAATGGAAGGAAAGACAAAAGGCTATATCTGTATACAAAAAGGATGGATTTCCAGAAAAAAACAAAACCCCAAATCCAAAACTAGATTCTCACATTGTTCAACAATACAAAATTCCAGCATCTAAAATAGAATCCTTTTAAAAAAATCTCCAAGATGTAGATATTCATGGACTTGAAGACTTTACCTTTGAAGTGGTAAAGTGAGAAATGGAACTGAAATGGACAAAAGACTGGCTCCCTCATCCCTGGGTCAAGGGGCCTCAGATTTATAGGAAAAGGTTGCTTAAACTAAATTAAGGGAAGTGTTATGTTCAGACAGAATGCTTGCCTAACAATGTCAAACATCCTGTAAGCTCCCCAGCATCCCCCTTCTCAAGCGAGAAGTCGAGTCACTGTTGTAACCACAAGGTAAAACAGGAATTGCCTATAAGCCTGTCTCTATTTGGGTTCGAGGGAGTACTCTACTGAGAGTCAGTCCCATTCCGACCAGTAAATAAACAATAAATGGTTTCTAAATTACTAACACCTTGGCTGTCCTGAATTTTATTGCCTGGGCTATTTCAGAACCATATAAGGAGAAACAGGTAAGCCAATCTGTTTTGCTCTGACTTCATTTTCCTCACAGGTGAAACTGGAGTTTTCTTTAATAGTAATTCCTAGGCCAAGAAAATAGGGAAAGTGGTGCCTATTTGTGGGTGTAGTCATGTCCAACTTGTTGTGATCCCACTTGGGGATCATTTAACCATTTAAAGATGTTGGTTTGTTGTTTCTTCCTCCCACTCTATTTGCAGATGAGGACACTCAGGCTAATAGGATTATGTGATTTGTTCAGGGTCACATAACTAATAAGTGTTTAAGGCTAGATTTGAACTCAGGAAAATGACCCTTCCTGACTTCAGATTCAGACTACACAACTGAACTATCCCCACATAGTTGTAAGGGGATAAAAATAAATATCCAGGTAACTGCAAATCATAATCCAAGTTCCATAATGAATCAGGATGTGATAAAATAAACAATATTGTCCTACTATTGAACACTAATTGTACAATAATGAGTATTTCATTATGTATATATAATGAGTATTTCAGCATAATGGATCAAATTCTGAAGAACATAAAAAAGATGTATTTGAATTCATACTTGGAGAGTTATCAGATTACTAAAGGTTTTCCCAAAGATGGAAAATTTATAAGTTTTGTGTATTTCTGAAAAATTTCTTAACACAGTTGTGTTTGAAAAAAATATGTTAAAAATAAAACTGGAAAGTTGATTTCTAGTTCCAATTCTGTCACATTAATTGTGTGTATTTCCATCTCCAGTTATCTGACTCAGATGGTTCTGAATGAGAAAGTGAGTCAGTGGACCCTGCATAGTCTTCCCTCACTTTAATCCAATTTTCACTTGCAGGTCAAGGCACCATTTCCCTGACATTACTGTCCTCTTCAAAAACAAGGGACAAACAATAACAATAATCTGCACTTCTATTTTAATTTCTGTAAAATTTGAGAGCTGGACTACATGTTTCCTAAATATCAGCTCTATCATTCTGTGATTAAATCTGATTAAATATGAGAGCCTCTTAATATTCTCGCTGGTGCTCAAAATTAGTTTTGCAAACAAACTCTTTAGTGCTCCAAATCAAACCTTACAAGTGTCTATGTTTAAGACACATCACTCAAGCTTGGAATATCTCCTTCCTCATCTCTGAGACCCTTGTTTCACCTAAAATCCCACCCTGTAAAGAAGTCTTTCTATCTCCCTCCCCTTGATTCTAGAGCCTTTCTTTTATTTGTAACTTACAATTTATGCTGCTCATAGCTTATTTGTATATGATTGTTGGCATGTTGTTTCCCCCCATTCTGTTGTAAGCTATTTGAGAATAGAAACTTTCTTTTGTCTTGCTGTATAATCCCAGAAGTTAGTGTAATGCCTGGCATATAGTAGGCACTTAATAAAGGTTAGTTGACTGACTGACCATTGTAGCATGAAGAATGCTTATTGTTTAGTCATTTTCAGTCATGTGCAACATTTCACATGACCCTTTCTGGGGTTTTCTTGGCAAAAATGCTGAGGTAGTTTGCCATTTCTTTCTCCAACCCATTTTGCAGATGAGGAAACTGAGGTGAAGAGGTATAAGGGATTTACCCAGTGTTATAATGCCAGTAAGCATCTGAGGCTGCATTTCAAATCAAGTATTCCTGACTCTAAATCCAGCACTCTATTCACTGCACCACTTAGCTGCCCATGAAGGTTGAAAATAACTCCATATAGATTTTTCTTTACAACAGCAAAGCACTTAAATTTCTCTGGGCTTCAGTTTCCTCATCTGTAAATGGAATTAATATTTTTAGCAACTCCGTCACTTGGCCAATGTATGGATCAAATAAGATAATATCTGTTTAAAAAAAACACATTTTATAAAGAAAAAAGCATTATACAAATGTCAACTGCTAGCATTATTAGCTACTTAGGACCAATATTTAAATCATTTCATGTTCTCAGAGGAGGCAGGGAATTCACTGGGAAGAAACCAGTATGGGATTTAATATTTACACACAAAGTAGATAACTGAAAGATCACAATTCTATAAGGTTTTTCAAGGTTTTAGCAAGAGGGGAAAAAAATTCACACAAACACGTGTATGATAGATAGTGGTTTGTTTGAAGTCAAGAAAGATATTATCAGTCTGGATAAAGAAAAATAGAAACACTGTGACCAATTTATTGTTATACATTAGTCATTTACACACCCTCTTCATCTGCTGTGATCACAGGCTTCTCTGCTAAGTGACTTGCTTGGTTTTGACATCCCAAGAATTCCATAGTCTTAATGCCACAGACCAAACTCACAGGTAACAATTTCCTTTTCCAGATTTTTCCCACCCCAAATTTTGCTCAGCCAAAAACTCTTTAGCAATAGAGTAATCAACCCAAAATATGCAACCTGTTGTCTCTTCCACTCTCTGCTTTAATTAAAATGTAGCAATCATCCAATTACACTGCATACCTTCTCAAGCTTCTTCAGGATTAAGTCTCTGAAAACCAAAGGGAAAGATCATGTTGGAGAAAGAGACCTTGGGTTTCGGTGGAGGTAGCCATATACACCTAATTTGCTCCCAGGTAAACTATTGAGTGAAAATGAAATTGAGTATTTAATATTCTTTTTTGTCTTCTATTGTATAGAGAGATTCAGTATAAGAAAAACAAAAACAAAAAACTTCAAAGTATTGAAATAACATGCATCACCTAAATGTTTCACTTTTATTTCAAATATTAGTCATTTAGATTCCCAAGATTATGCCCATGACCAAATTGTAACTCTTAAACCCCTTCCAGATGATTACATCCTTACTGTACAAAGTCATGGAATCCTTGACAGAAAAACAGCTTGCCACACTATGTAAGATATTCTCAAGAAAGTCAATGTATTCCATTCGAAGTCATACCTCTAAAAAAAAATTCCCCACAGAAAATCTGAACCCAAAATACTCTTCATAAAGCAGAGATAAGTTGCTATTTCACAATTATTTTTATAACAGGAATTGAGAGCTAGGCAGTCCAGGCCTTGAAAATTTGAAGACTTTAGTTCAGGTATCTCTCTATTCCCTACATCTAATTTTTCTCTTCCTTGCCCCTATCCCATGCTGAAATAATTATAGAGTTTTGCATCCATAGCAATTAGTAGAATATAATCTTCTTGAGGGAGTATTTATAAGTCTAAATGATTGTTGTGTGATTTTTAAAAAATTAGAAATCATAGACTCACAGCTAGAAGAAACAGTTAATCTAGTTAATCTAATACCATCATTTTATAGGGCAGTGGTTTATTAACCAAGGTTCTCTATCCTTGGAAATCCAGGAAGAAGTCATTTTACATAGTAAACAAGTAAGCCTTCAAGCAAAGCCTGAGTGACAAAGTGTTAAGGATGTCACAGAAAGAAATCAAGTTTGTGTAGGGATTGAACTAGATGACCTCTTAGGTATTTTTCAACTCTGAAATTCTATGCTTCAATCAAGTCACAATTACCACCAGAAATTACCATCTGAGCAAAAAATGACCTCTGACCAGAAGAATGTACTGGTCTGATTCCTATGCCACTGAAGTGCAGTGGCAGAGGAACTAGGGAGTTCTAAATAGCAATTCACTTTGATTAAAGTTCCTTTCTAGGCCACCACACTCTCTAAAATACTAACCTTCAGCACAGGGTGAGTTAGAAGGTTTCCTATTTCAATTATCCACCCCCCAAGGTTAGCCATCTGCTGTATCTGATTGGGGAACCAAGGCATGATTAGCTCCGTGTGACATCACCTTCCCATTTCTTCAGAAGTCTATGAAGAGAAGTGCCTGCCTCTCTGGAGTGATTTTAGAAACAAGATGTTTGCTTTGTGTCATCTGAACATAAAATGAACAGAAGGATTGAATAAAGAGAGAAATTCTTATCTATATAAACATACATGCATATATATGTCTATTATATATGGATATGTGCATATCCATAAAATATATAATCATATCTATACATATATAATCTTGTGAATGTATAAGTATGTGTATATCTATAGAGAGACTCCAGAGACATCTTCCTTGAAAGCTCAAGATTTTATCACAAAAAAAAAATTAGGCCAAAAATGAGAAATTGACCGAATGCAGCTATTATTTTAAAAATACAGCCAGACCAAATGATGCCTTTATGAGATATGAGTCCCTTTGGTGAGTTAGAAAGTAAACAAATGGGAGAGATAAATAGTGGCAATCCACATTCCCTATGTATCCTTTAAAAGTCAGTCCAAAGAGAAATAGGAAGTGAAAATTCAATTTCTTGAGACATGTAGAAAATGCAAGTTCAAGAAGAGGCAGACAGAAGCAGAAGCCTCACTGGATTAGAAGTCTAGGTATAGGCAGCTGACATAACATAAGTATCCAGGACTCTAGGATTGAGGTGGTTTGAGCCAATTAAATATGAGATTATTAGAAGAGATATTGTATTGCTGAACCTAGCTTTGTCCTTTTAATACAGATTCCCAGGCAATGCTTTCTATAACTTCTTTCTCCTCTTGAGTTCTTTCATTGGAAACTAAAACCTTTCCCTATGGGCACAGAGAAAGTCTGTTTACCTTTGTTTTAGACATTTACTTGTTCTTTATAAACCAAATTAGCCACTGTGATCTGGATATACTTAATGGAAATATAACTGAGAGGAGGAGGAAATTGAATAGAGAATGAGAAAGACACAAAGGCACTGAAACACAGAGACTGACACACTGAGACACCGAGAGATAAGAGACAGACACCGAGAGACCCAGAGACAGAGAGATAGAGACAGAGAGACAAAGATAAAGCCAGAAAAAGAAAAGATACAATGCAGAGACAGAAACATAGAAAGACAGAATGTTCTCTTTTGTTGGGAGCTCAGAGCTTAAAAAAAGAATCATTGACAGATCCTTTGATAAAACTCTAGAGAGCAGAGAAACATTTAATGAGTCAACCCATCTATGTAATGCATCAATAGTATAGGGTCAGGTGGGGCACATGTTGTTCAGTCATATTCAACTAACTCCTCATGACATCTTTTGGGGTTTTCTTGGCAAAGATGCTGCGGTGATTTGCCGTTTCCTTCTCTAGTTCATTTTACAGGTAGAGATGGGAAGCTGAGGCAAAAAAGAGTTAATTTGCCTGGAATCACACAGCTAGTAAGTGTCTGGGTCAGCTTTGAACTCAAGAAGATGGCCAATTCACTGTCTCCTAGATGCTCTAGGACAGAAAGTAGTGGATAAACACCTTTGATCATTATACCAATTACAAGTAGCTGCTGTTTATCCTTTCTAAATTTTACCTTTCTTCAGACGAAAATCTGAAAATGACTTCTATTTGAATTCTTTCTTTCTTCTTCCTTGGAGGATGGTTTTTCCAATGTTATTGCTACATTTATTTCATATTTGTTTCTCTGGTTTCTCTTGTGCACTTGCCTCCATTACACCCACTCGACTGAATTCCAATGCCAAATTTACATATGAAAGGCACATTTAAAGGTGCTAATTATGACACTAAGCATTATTTTGTTACCACTAGGTTTCTTAATGGAATGCTGTTGCTGTTATTGTTGCCAATTTGCAAATTTGCGGTTCTGTTATTTGCTATGTGTCAATTGCTTTGGAGCACTGTTTCAGTATCGTTGTGGAAGATTGCATGGCTAGTTCATTTTTATACTGTATTCAGTCAAGTATCGTCATTACAGATCAGAATATGAACACTGCGTGTGGAAAATACTGTTCTTTAATGGCCTTAATGTTCATAGGAGGAATGACTAACATTTGAAGGAGACCCTGGGCTTTCAAAAATCTTCTTTCTTAGATATGTATCTTATCCGTATTTACTTATACTCTTGTCTCTGTAGGTGAATGTAAGATCCTTGAGGTTATGAGGTTGAGGATATTACAAAAGTATTGATGGATAATGGGTCAATAGGTGGCAGAAACACAAACACTTTGATTCTTGCATGTCCAGACGGAGAAATTATCTTTATTTCATTATCACTGATTGGAACCTGATTAGAATCAATTTCAAATTGATGAAACTAGCAGAATATGGTGAATGAGAAATCAGGATTCAATACCAACCTACTTGGAACATGCAATCCATGGAAAGGTCTATGAAAAATAAAAAGGGAATAAGAGGAAAGTAATAAATATTTATACAGCACCTACTATGTGCCAGACCCTGTGTTAAATATTTTTTTAAATGACTATTATCTCACCACTACACACCTGTCAGATTGACTAAGATGACAGGAAAAAATAATGATGATTGTTGGAGGGGATGCGGGAAAACTGGGACATTGATGCATTGTTGGTGGAGTTATGAACGAATCCAACCATTCTGGAGAGTAGTTTGGAACTATGCTCAAAAAGTTATCAAACTGTACATACCCTTTGATCTAGCAGTGTTACTACTGGGCTTATATCCCAAAGAGATCATAAAGAAGGGAAAGGGACCTGTATGTGCATGAATGTTTGTGGCAGCCCTTTTTGTAGTGGCTAGAAACTGGAAACTGAATGGATGTCCATCAGTTGGAGAATGGCTGAATAAATTGTGGTATATGAATATTATGGAATATTACTGTTCTGTAAGAAATGACCAACAGGATGATTTCAGAAAGGCCTGGAGAGACTTACACGAACTGATGCTGAGTGAAATGAGCAGGACCAGGAGATCATTATATACTTCAACAACAATACTATATGATGACCAGTTCTGATGGACCTGGCCATCCTCAGCAACGAGATCAACCAAATCATTTCCAATGGAGCAGTAATAAACTGAACCAGCTACGCCCAGAGAAAGAACTCTGGGTGATGACTAAAAACCATTACATTGAATTCCCAATCCCTATATTTATGCCCACCTGCATTTTTGATTTCCTTCACAAGCTAATTGTACAATATTTCAGAGTCTGATTCTTTTTGTACAGCAAAATAACGGTGGTTATGTATACTTATTATGTATCTAATTTATATTTTAATGTATTTAACATCTACTGGTCATCCTGCCATCTGGGGGAGGAGGTGGGGGGTAAGAGGTGACAAATTGGAACAAGAGGTTTGGCAATTGTTAATGCTGTAAAGTTATCCATGCATACAACCTGTAAATAAAAGGTTATTAAATAAAAAAAAAATGACTTTTATCTCATTTGATCCTCATAACCACTCAATAAGAGAGGTACAATTTTCAATTGTGGAAACTAAGGCAAATAAGATAAATTAGTTATCCAGGGTCACCTTACCATTAAGAGCCTGAGGCTAGATCTGAACTCAGGTCTTCCACATTCTAGGCCCAGCACTCTATCCACTGAATCATCAGCTCTGCTTCTAAGATCTTTGACTTCAATGATTTCTCTGGTACCAAAAAAAATGAAATGACTGGTTGATGTAAAAGATCAAAAGGACAAGAATGTTCATCTTAACTCAGTAGGACAAAGGGTGTCCCCAAAGAGCGATTTACTGGACCCAATTTATTGATTCTTTGAATTTCTAGGAATAATCTAGTAAGTTTCCTTTACCCAAATGAATGATCTTAGAAACCATCTGAAAGACTGTATGGTGCACTGCATCATTACAGAATCAAGCTGCACATGTGTATCGACTATAATAGTGGAATCAAAGAAAAATGGGACATTTGAATATAAGTAGATTATCAAACTCTGAATAAAAGTACTCAATATTCAATGTTCAAAATGCCTGAATTGTTTAAGTAGTTCTCAGTATTAAACTTACATAGTAGCTACCAGATTCCTCTGATAGAGGAAGACAAAGGGTAAATTACTTTTCAGTTGTCTGATGTGATTTTACCAGTTTAAGTATAAGTCCCAAGGCATTTTTGGGGTACTTGACCTTTTTAATAACTGAAGGAGAAAGTAGTTGGAAACAGGTGGAAATAAGGATATTTAAATCTAAAGAGATTTAGAGATGGAAGGAATCTTAGAAGCTATCACATCCATATCTCATTTTATAGATTAGGAAACTGAGGTACTGAGAGATTAATGAATTACTTGGAAATGTTGATATACATATTTACAAGTTAAGTCAAAAATCAATTAAGTACTCAATATTTGCCAGGGTACTTTACTAAGCACTGGCCATTTAAAAAATAAAAAGCAAAAAAAAAAAGTTCTATTCTGAAGTTGCTGACAATTTAATAGAGAATATACAAATAACTATGTATAAATAGGAAATATACAAGATAAATTGGAGATGATATAGGAAAATTATGGTATTAAGGGGTATCAGGAAAAGCTTCTTGTAGATGGTGAGATTTTGGCTGTGACTTAATGGAAGCCAGAAGCTAGAGATGAAATAGGAGATAATTCCAGGCTTGGCAGATAGTCAATGAAAATATGGAGATGGTGCATAGAATGTTTTGTTTGAAAAACAGCAAGGATATTGATGCCAATGGATCATAAGATTATGTGAAAGGAAGTAAGGTATAAGAATACTGGGAAGTAAAGAAGGGACTAGATTTTAATATGCTTTAAAAGGCAAGAAGGAAATTTTATATGAAGTAATGGGCAATCACTGGAGTTTGTGAGTAGGAAAATGATATGATCAGATCTGCACTATAAAAAGATCAATTTGACAGCTAAGTGTAGGGAGGGCTAGAGTGGAATGGAGAGGGACTTGAGCCATCAAGACCAAGAAGCAGGCTATTGCTATAGCCCAAGAGAGGTTACCATCATTGTTTTTGGGAAGACTCAATGAAGACATGAGAATAGACTGATGAAAATATTGAATTGTCTGGGTAGAAAAGAACCTAAAATTTTCAATTAATCAATGCCAGTTTTTCAGTAGCATGTCAAGTTTGTGGGTCATTACCTCAGAAAGGTGTGATTCCTTATTCAAAGAAGATAGATTATTCTTGACTTGAATATATCCACACAAACTTTGAGATTTAAGGATTTTTCTAGGATTTGGCTATTTTTAACCATGGTTTTTAAGAACAGTGCTTTTTTTTTTTTTTTTTTTTTTTTTTTTTTTTTTTTTTTTTTTTTCTGCTAAACCACTGAATGACCTTATATGTGTGAAAAAAACAAGAAAAAATTGATTTGTCTTAAAATCCTCTTTGGAGAGTGCTGAATTTATAGATATGAACAAGCTTTCACCCAGTTGTTCAAATGTTTTTTATATGTACCAATATTAACCTATGTAGATCCAAACAAGTCCTTTGTCCTTCATGCAAACGTCAAGTTATAGAAGTTGAGAGCAATCTTGTACTAAAAGTGAGATTTACCCCATATTCAAAGTAGAGTTCTTGGTTTTGAGGTGGATTGTTATTAAGAAGTTCAAAGATCTAGAATGAAGTTTTAGATGCGAATGGACAACAATCCACTAACAAGTTAAGAGTCTGCTTTTCAGAAATGGGCAGAAGCATTAGCTGTCTGAATTCAACATATAATATAGATTAAGGAAGACTAATGTGAATACAGATGATTTGTTTTAAGGGTCACATAAAAATGATAACAACTTACATTTCCATAGTACTTTAAGCATTTTCTGTAGCATATTTTCTAGGGAAAAAAACACTTTACAAAAATAATCATCCTTTTTTTTTTTTTAAACACAATAGCCTGTGAGGTGACTACTCTTATTCTCATTTTGCAGATGAGGAAATTGAGGCAGACAGAAGTCAACTGACTTGACCAGGATGACACTGCTATTTGGGTATGGGATTTGAACTCTGGTCTTTCTGATTCCAGGGACAGAACTTTGTCCATTGTATCACATGATGCTGAAGGAATAGTAATGCCCAAAGAAGGAGTCTAGCCTATAAGTGATACCAGGGGATCTGGACTACAAGGAAATGGGAGAATTTGAGATTTCTGTTTGAATGGAAGTTCCTCTGAGAGTCTGAGTATGCCAAGAGCATATGGGGACTTTTTTTCCTTGGATGAACCTCTGCCTCAGTTGTTTGTAGATGACTGACAGTGAGAACAGATGGCTGATGGGGGTCTATAAGAAGTAATACAAGCCAAGAAACATGAGGCAATGATTCTAAAGAACTTTACTTCCCATCTGTCCCTAAAGTACTCACTGTTGAAATATAATGTTTTGTTTGAAAAACAGCAAGGATATTGATGTCAATGGATCATAAGATTATGTGAAAGGAAGTAGGGTACAAACTCTGATTATTGTGTTCAAAGCACTGTTATCTTCTGTTACATACTTGGAAAATATAAACTCTAAAAAAATCCTGAAATTAATTTATGTTAAATTTCTTACTCTAGGAGGAAATATCAAGAACAAAAGCTATATTTTGGTGATGACAGTCTCCCAAGATATGAAAAGGAATATCCACACAAGAACAAGAAGCTTCAAGAATTACCCAATTATTGTGGAAGACATATTTCTCAGTGTATGGACCTCCCTCCAAGATCTTTCAGCCTAAGATGGAGACTTTGAAAGTCCTCTATTCAAAGGGACATTAGATTAAGCTGGCATTAAGACTCTAGAACCACACCATACCACCTTCAAATGGTACCACATCCACAGTGTGGTCACTTTGATCACACAGTGAAGGAAAACAATAGAAAAACAACAGAACCCGAATCAGAATTTCATTGGAGTCAACATATGGTATTCCTGGTACATGGTTACAGCCCCACCAGGAATAGTGTCACAGACTTTAAATTACACTTACTGATGCATGGGTAAGAAAAATGTCTATCTATCGACTTGTGTTTGAATCTCTAAGGATGGAAAGACTGAAAACTCAATACATCTCTCAGCTGAGAGAAGAACTGAAAGAAGCTTAGCACCTGGCTACAACTTCAGTTCAGAAGAGTGCTGACAGAAACAAATGACAGTGTCATACCTAAATTTATTGTCAAGACTATGAAAAAGGAGATAGTTTTACTAAAGAAATCTTGGTCCCCATGGGACTCACAAGATAGAAAATCAATGGAAAACAAGTCTATACCTAGTTATGAAAAGACTGGGCAACCTGCCCATTTACAAAATAGTCCCAGAAATTGGCAGAGGCTTTGTAAAGACAATTCATTGAAACCACTTATTGCTTATGGGAGAGTAGTGAGGACTACTGGAAGAGCAGGAAGAGACTGAAAGGCACCCACCTCAGTAGATTTGAAGCAAAAGAGATTGTCTCCAAGTTTTTCAAAAATTATCAGAACAAGATGAAGGTTCAGGAAACAGACATTTCTAGAAGATTCAGAGTATTGTAATCCAACAATCAGTCCAAATAGAATGAGTGAACTAAATAGGCATATGGCACTTAACTTACTAATAGCTCAGTAGAGATGCTTAGGCAAGAGTGGGTTGATAAATGTTTAACAACCAGAGCTTGAAACAAAAAGTATGCATAACACATTTTAAAGTTTAATCTGAATTACTATTTTGTCCATAACTTAATTAATTCTAGACAATCAACAAAATAATGAATCAAGCTCTGATTTGTAGCATTTATCTGAGTTCCAAAGTGTAAATGCTCACACTGAAAATTGGTGAATTGGTTAATGCCAGTATGATCTGGCTTTGGTATCCCCTTATGGTATCCCTTTACTCTCAGAAGACAGAGATACCACCTGAGTTCCAGAATACAGTAACACTGCTGGCCAGCTTGTTTAGGTTTGTGGAAGCAAGACTACAACTCTATGATCAGCTCAGAGAAGAAATGATGGGGACCAAGGCAGAGAGATTATAGAGAGAGAAAGGAAGAGAGAGAACTATAGATCTTAACACAATTTCCCAAAGCAGAGAAGGAGCTTTTAAACCAACAAACTCATCCAGGCACTAAGTCAGTAGTAGGGTGAGGTACAGCAGATTAAAGTGGTTGAACCTTGCTCACCCATTTTCCCATTATGGCTATTAATATAAAATAGATAAAAGGTAATTTGTAGGGGAGGCACTAGAAGATAGGGAGATAAGTTAAAGCTTTATGAAGAAGGGGGATTCTAAAAGGAAAAATTGTGAAAGGAAAGAAAGCATTCCTGTCAGCCTCCAGCCTCTACCTGAAGTGGCAGGGTGCCTTTCTGGAAGAGACTGGAAGCAGCATGTGCCAAATTGTCACTCCCTTTGAGTAACACTTAAGCACTCTGACTACCATTTTTCCCTGGTTACTAATGGAAACAGTCCAGAATTTTGAACCCAAAAGCCTTGGGAATTACCATACTTCCTTCTGGAAGAGCCCCCTACCATCACTGATGAGTGATCAATGCAGAGAAGGGAAACCACCTTCTTCATCATTAACAGTGATCCCTGTTGACCATCTGCCCTCAACAGACAGGTAATCACCAGAGTTCTGTGAATGATAGCACTTCCCATAGACCACCCATCTTGCTTCTAGTTCAGCTCTTACAACTACTATGCAGGAGAGCAACTCCTGTGGAGAAGGGGTTAGTGGTCACCTCTTGCTGACAATGCACCGTCACTCAGAGGGAAGGAAGGCAGTCAGCCTAGTTGAGACAGTGAAGCATCCTGATGGGGGGATGGAAGTATGTGCCAAAAAAAAAAAAAAACAACAACAACAAAACCTGACCACCTCCATCACTTTGACCACCATTTCCCCTTAAAATCTTTTGGAAACAGCCCACTCTGGATTCAAGATACTTAAGCATGGGAATGTTTCCCCTCCCCACCTCTTCTGTCACCAGAACTTTTTCCAGCCCAGTCCACGTAGCTATCATTGAGGAGAAAAAATGTCTTCCTTCCTTAGATCATCTCTGACATTTTATTCCTATGACATAATCCTATTCACAGACAATCCCCAGAGAGTCTTTTTTCACAGATAAAAGCTCTAAATGATTGGAAAAGGGAGAAAAATGATGTGGTTAACCATCTTATTAGGTAAATATTTTCTTTTCTCCTCATGGAGCCCTTTTAACCTTCAGAGATTATCTTTCAGTTAGATTTATACTTTTAAACACATTCTGAAAAGGTGTCCCGAGACCTCTGCCAAAGGGATCCATAACACAAATAAGGTTAAGAACCCTTGATCTAGCCCCTCTCCAGTGGTTTTCTGATAATAAATAGGCAGAACTAATTCTTCTTCCTAGGGCTTAGGAACAAAAAGCCCATTGTGTCCATAGGGCATTTTTACCCTGAATTGCTTATGTTTTATATATCACATAATGATTTCTAGGGTCCCATTAGTACACAATTCTTATGTATGGCCTTCTGGGATTACCAAGACATTTCTTGGTAAACTCTACTCTGAATATTTTTTGGTTGTTGTTTTCATAATTGCTAATCATGTCACAAAACTCTAACCCTGGACCTCACTTAAATGTCACCTCCTACCCCATTTTCTCCATCTATCACAAATACAAAAGTCATTTTGCAAGCTACCTTAAAACACCGATTTTCAAATTTTCCCCCATGACTACAATCCAAGTTCAAGCTCTTATTAATGGAAATAATGTTGCCATTCAGTATTGATGTGGTAGAAAAATAGTAATGGGAACTGAAATCACAAATGGCGAGAGGACAAGGTAGAATGTTCTGTTAATCAACAAATCCTTTTGGCTTTACTGCTTCCCTTCAAATACCCCACCCCAAGCCAAACAATAGTTATCTTTGTGAAGTATATAATCATTCTTAGATAAAAAAAAAAAAAAAAGTATCAACCAATGAAGAAGAAAAACATTTTAATGGTGGTTCTCTGCTCCTCTTCAAGTTCATCGAGAGAGAATTTGTCATTTAGCTTAGTTTTAGCTAATAAGATTCAAACTGAATTTCAAGAAAGGTGATTAAGTATTCAAATGGAACAGCAGTCTTATCAGTTAGGAAATTTCCTCCAACAACATAGGTCAGTATCCCATCTATCCTGTGTTCATGTCTTCCCAGAAGTTCATTACAAAAAGTTTGCCAACACTTTGGAAGCATTTCTCGCTTTCTCCTGATATCTTGAAAGTATCAAGGAAGTGTGGCTTTCCAGGTGTCATCCTTCACTCTTGACCTATAACTAACTCATCTTCTCTTACTATTACACTTTTTTGAATGATTGACATCTTTTCTGTTCTTCTTTGAAGTTTCTCATTGCCTATATATAGTCTCCTGCTTACATGCACTATCCACCTTTCCATTATCTTTGTATAATATTCATTCTTCATTCTTTATAAACTATTGTATACTGTATCTCACTAGCTCTCTACAACAATAGTAGAATGTAAATTTCCACAAAGGTCAAACAACACAAAAGGCATCTTAGATAGCAAACTTCTGAATTACTTGCCAAATGGAAAGAGATGGCTGCCAAATGCTTAGAATGAAAGCACATTGGACAAAAAAAAATCTTAGGGAAAGAATGATGGAAAATTATGAACAGCATTATCTCATAAAAGAGAGAAAACCAGTGGAAGGTAAAGCTAGTTTAGAAATGCTTGGCAATATGTTCAATTTAGCAAAGTCATCACAAGGGCATTTAAAAATAAAAAGGAAAAGAAAGCAACAGAAGAAAAATGAAAACGATCTGCTAAAAATTATTATAGCACACTATTTTCCCATTGTATTTGGAATCTAACATTACAGTACCAGATGTGTTTATAGGAGAAGTAAAAATGGCACTAAAGAGAACCGAGACAGGAAAAGCATCTGTATTGCAGCAAAGGAATACAGAGTATGGAAACTTTGCTGGAGGTGACCCAATTGCAAGAGCATTAAGAGTTCAAAATACAAGATATATAAAGAAGGGTAAGATACCAAAGGCATAGAAAAAAAAAAGAGATAATGGTGAAGATAATTCAATTAGAAATCTCTGAGGTCATTTCCAACACTGAATTCTATGATTATTATCTTTCAGGTAGGATGATCTCAGGGAAGAATTCTGGCTAATCAATATTTTAACAAGGAGACCACTGAAAGTAATTTCTTAATATCCATCTTATGATGGGCATACAACCATACTTAAATTTTTCATGATTTCATCTGTGTGAATTTAAACCCCTTCTCATTTAGAACAGAGGTGTCAAAATGTGGCCAATGGCTCAAGTATAGGTCAAACCAGATAAAAATGTTACTGGAAAATATTTCACAAAATAAATAAAAACTTGATAGAACATAGAGGATATCACATTTCAAAACTAAGTCAACATCTGACCTACAGAGATATATATGTATGGACTGGTGGCTCCTGTTTCTATTGGAGTTTGACACACCTCCTTTAGTACATGGTTTAATGAATTCTGCCCCCCTCCCAAATACATCATTTAGTAGTGAATTCTCTGGTGATAAGAAATCTCTTCAATTTTAACAAGGTGGGTTCTTGAATAATAGTCCATCACCACATGAAGTCTTTCCAGCTTAAAAGAAGTTGGACTACAGGGCTTACCTTCAAGAGGCCATACTATAATGAGGCATCTGAGGACTTTCATGAGGACTTTCAATAAGCCTGATGAAAGCTAAATAGCTAATTCTATTTTTGAAAAGTTGCTGGCTGGTTTCAGTTTCTAGCCCTTCAGTCCTGACAGTTACAAAAGGCAGAAAGCTGAACTTTGTAAATGTGGCTGACTCACCTTAATTAAGGCCAGAGCCTCTTCATTAAAAAGAAATGGCACTTTGCTTCTGAAAAGCAACATGAATTCCTGCAGTAAATCAGAGAGGAAGGAGAGCGCTTGCTAAATATGCTGGGAATGTAGATTTGAAAGTAGACAGGTAGCTTATATTTTGAGGTTCCTTTTCCTAATCATTTCCTGAAAATATGGGACTTGTGACAAATGAGACAATTGTGTAAGCTTGATAAGTTGTCAATTATTCTAACATTTGGCTTAGTTATTTCCCAAAGACTTCAATTTACTTTGAACTAGTATCTCCACAGTCAGTTGTTTGACTAAAAAAGCACTTATCAAGCTCGTCCTGTATCAGGCTCTATATTCAGTTCTGGGAACACAGAGAAAGGAAAAAAACAAACAAGAATTCACATTCTAATGAAGGGACAGAAACAGTCTGCAAAAATTTGTACATACATAGAGTTGCTGTGATTTTGACCTTTGTTTTCAAAGAGGACTAAAGATATCCTGACTTGCTAGAGAATTAGATTTAAATAAGACAAAGTTGCAAAAAGTTATAAGTCTCCATCTCCTTTCCAGATTCATCCGAATCCGGAACAAGGTTATTGGTGATGGCCTTTATGTCTATACAGTGATGGCCTTTATGTCTAATCAAACTCTCAGAGCTTCCTTCATAAGACCTGCTTCACTTGCCTTCACTGGAACAAATTGTCCTCATCCCACCCATTCCACAGGGAAAATATTCACATGTTTGGGGCAAACCCTCCCCTAACTCACAGACAGTAGCTTCAGCCTGGTTTAGCCTACCTGCCCAAATGATTTGCCCGGGTGTGCCCCTGCACATATATGCTACATCTTCTTGGAGCAGTACTGGCATCCTGTAGCCCCTGAGTCACAAAGAGTTGGACAATACTGAAGAACTGAACAACAAGTTCCAGTTATCTTAACTATTGTCTCGCCATTGGACAGAGCAGATGAAAACATTAGAGAGAAAGCTCTAGCATTTGGGGTCTCTTTCTGGACTGGGGACCTTCTGCAAAAGGAAGGACTTGAGCTCGCTTTTTTCAAAAGCTAAAGAAGCTGTATTAGTTAGTAGCTAAGTGAATGAAAAGAATAACATAGATTTATAAATTTATGTGTTCATGTGTATGTATACGTATATGCATATGTGCATACATACACATAATATGTGTGTGTATATATACATATATATGATGCATTATTTTTTGTTTTTTGGTTGTTATTTTTTTTTTTATGAGACAGTTGGGGGTTACTTGCCCAGGGTCACACAGCTAGGAAGTGTTAAGTGTCTGAGGTCAGATTTGAACTCAGGTCCTCCTGACTTCAGGGCTGGTGGTCTGTGTCACCTAGCTGCCCCTTATGTTGTTTTTAAGAGTAAAAATGAACAAAATTTGGCAGACAATTAGATATGTGGCATGGATATGAAAGAGGAGTTGAGGTTGACACTGAGTTTGAAAGCCTAGGTGATTGTGACTATGGTGGTACCCTCGACAGAACTAAATTATAATAAAATATTCTCCTTTGTCCATTCAAATACTTTTAAAGTTCTTTCTTCACAGAGAATTATTCCAAGCACCAAGGGAGAGATGCAAAAATTATGTATGTCATGGTTTTTCCCCCCTCTCATTAAATTTAAAGTTCAGTAAAGGGAGCAGAAAATTATAAGATCTAGATAGAAATAGACCTGTCTACTTTTCTCATGTGAAAGTTGAGGAAATTCTACCCACACATGTTAACATTTTCCTCCATAGATAATCATCACCTAGAACACAGAGAAGTAAAGTTATACATCCTGACCTACACTGTCATCAGATGTCATCATCAGGAGGACATCAGAGTTAAGAGCTGAAAACAGACGTGACTTAGAAGCCAACTCTTAATTTATGCTGTCACTTGACATATTATAAATGACCAAAATTGGCAAAAGTACGTAATACATTGGCAGGGTGAATGGGGTTACTAACCAAAAATATTGATCAGAGAGGAGGTGGGATTTATCAGATGAGTAGAAAGAATAGAAAGGAAGAAGGACCCACTCTGAAATGCTAGAACATTTCTCTTCTCCAGCTCTCTCCTTCAAGTTATTTCTACTGCATTCCTTCTTTTCCCCAACCTACTCCATGCTAAGACATTCTCTACCTTTAATGAATGAAGTAGACATGAAAATCTAGAGAAGTCTTTAAAAGTCTCCACCATCGAACTACTACAGGTAGTAATATAGCACCCTGGCAACCCTTTCCCCAAACATTATAAGCAGGCATTTCGCAGATGACAGCACTCCCCTAGGCTTCCTCTATTCATAGTGTACCTCCTGATTGGCTCCTGATATGACAGAAAGGACAGAAGGAATTGTGTAGGAAGCCTCTTCATACAGAACAAGTCTAAAAAACCCAGGGTTTCTATTTGTCATCCCCCAAAGCCATTTACATCAACTAGTGGGTGTTTTTGCCCAGAGAAACAGCTCTGCGGCAGCACCATTAATATCTTATGTAAACAAGCCACGAGGGGAATCAGTTGGAAAGCTGTACAAAAAACATTTCATGCAGTCTATGCATAGACTGTAATTTAGGAGTCACAGTGATGTTGCTGCTCAGAGAAATAGGCACTGGGAGAACCTGAAGGATAAAGGAAGAAATGGACTTTGCCTCTTCAGTTCCATTAACATCAGGGATGAAATCAGACACAACCCTTTCTTTTCAGTCATGTGCTTGTAGTCCAAGCTTGGGCCTGTGTACAGACAGGAAAGTAAAATAAGGCAGCATCTGCAGTTTGAAGGGGAATTGTCACGATTTAATTCCACTTCCTTTTCTTTTTGTTTTTGGCTCATCGATGTCAAACTACAACTGCATTTGCTCCAGTTAGAAAACACATGACTTAATTTTGCTTTAAAAAATTGTAGAAAGTAAATTTAAGCTCATCAGAAATAAGGGTTAATGCTTTTTAGAGAGCACAAGATTGTGGTCAGACTGAATTAGAGAAGACCCATAGTCCTTAACATGATTAACTGATTGCTGCCAGTCACTGACTTTCATTTAGAATAATACGGATGTATAGTGGTGCCTCTGTGGGATTGATGCCCAGAAACAAAGACATTGATTTTAATAATAGAGAGATGGAATATTCACACAGTGTACTAGTTACCCCTCATTTACTTTCCCTAGGAAGGGTACTTAATACTGGTGTGCCACAGAATCAGCTGTGCCCAGCCCTTTGTTATACCCTCTGAAGGCTGCTGCCTTACTTAAATGGATTATTAGACCCCTTACTGTCAAGTTGCCGCTTTCCCTCTTTTTCAGGGCAATGGCAATCCATAGTCATTATCTTAAGGAGAAGGCAAACTGGTTGAGATGAAATTGAAAGTCACTAAATTTTCTACCAAAACTTGAAATGAAATGAAACTTTCTCATTCATCCAGGTTATTAAACAAGCCTTAGTTTCAGTCACAAAAGGAAAGGGACCTTTGGAAACCAAACCAGTGAAAAGAAACATAAAGCATTTTGTGGACACTACTTCATATTCAAGATGGCACAGGGGTTTGGACAAAATTTATCTTTTCTCCTGTGAAGATTTTTTTTAAACACAGAAAATAGAATATTTAATTTCTTTTTTTTTTTTGATATCCAACACAAAACAATTTTATTTCATTATCAGAATGGAATGGAGTGGTGATGGGATTGGTTACACCTTTTTCTATCTCCATTGAGTTTAGAATATTTAATTTCAACCACTGACCTCAGGAGGTAGTTTTTGTTGCTTTCCACCCATGGGTCATTTTCTTAATATGAATGTCATTTTAGCTCCCTAAAGGTATGTGCATTCATCACAGGGCATAATACTCATATCCTTTCCTCAACTCCTTCACAGATAAGGCTAAGCTTTTTTCTTGAAAGTATGAGAATGTAAGGACTGTCATCTAGTACTTTCTTAAAGGATCTAAACTATAACCATCCTTCACTAGGGAAACATACCATTGCAGCATAAATGTATCACCAGAGATCAGATCAGAACAGAGGCCCCTCAGGTTCTCAAGCTAGGAGTCCTTTTGGACTCTACCCTCCCTCTCAACACAATATATTGCTAAAACCTGATTATTTCATGTCTGCAACAGCTCCTAATTATACTCCCTTCTCTCCTTGGATATTGCCACCATTCCGGTGTCATCTCCTCAAGACTAGACCATTTTAAGCTAATTGTTCTGTCCGCCTCCAGTTCTGCCTTCCTCAAAATCACTCAGCCACCAAAGTAATTTTCCTAGAGCATAGTTCTATAGGTCACCCCATTACTCAATAAACTCGTGTAGCTTCCCATTGCCTCCAGGATCAAATACAAAATCTTCTGTGTCAGAGCCATTCAGAACCCAGCCAGGACCTACCTTTCCAGTCTTTTTACATTATACTCTTTGACATGTGTCCTGTAATCTGGTGACACTGGCCTTCCAGCTATTTTCCAAACAAGACATTTCATCTCTCAGCTCTGGGAACTTAGTTTTAACTTCCTTTAAGTCTCCACTAAAAATTTCCTTTTACAGAACCCCTTTTAACTCTAATGCTTTACCTCTATTAATTATTTCCTCTTTATTCTATATATGATTCATTTGAAAATATGTATTTGAATGTGACCTTCCCCACTGGATCATGAGCTCCTTCAGGGCTTCTTTTTATATAACAGGGTTTAACAGAATGCCTGACGCATAGTATATGCCTAATATATTTTTAGGCACAATGACTGATCATTGTGATTAGGTAACATAGATACATAGAGAGACCACAATAAGTACTAGAAGATGGCAAAATTGGGTTCTTTACTTAGAGTCTTAGAGAGGGCACTTTTTCTGCCTAGGAGCCCAGTTGCTCCCTGGCTAATGACTAATATTCTGTAGAATGTAGAATCACTTTATATACCCTCGACATTCCTTCCCCACCTTCCCTTACTCTGCATCAGAGCTGTGGAACAGGGGAGGAAGGGTGCCCTATCAAGTTCATCTATGCTAGGTACAATTTAGCTACTCAAAGCTTCTAAGTGCAATGAGGAAGGGTAGAGTAGGGTAAAGGAGTAATTCATCAAGAATACTTGCAAATGATTGGCTTGCAAGGAACCGAACATTCACTGACACCATTCTGAACTATAACTTTCCTATCTGTAAACAGAAGATGAAAATATCAACCCTTGTATACCTTATAAGATGATGGTGAATATAAAATGAACCAATGACTGTTTAAAAAAAAACCAAACACTAAATCTTTAAAAAAAGAAAATAAAAAGCTTTACGAACTAAAGATATTATTGTTTCAAACAATTATGATGTTTGCCAGTAGAAGATGGCTAGACAGCACTCATATAAAACTGACATAGTTGTGTGGTTTTGGGAAGCTCTGTTTTACTATTACTGTACTATTATGAACAACAATATAAACAAATCAATGTGCAATATACAAACATCAAGACAATATTTTCACACAAATGCTACTTGTTGGAGAGGCAGCATGGTGTAGAGCAGAACTTCTTAAATTTTTTCCACTTGTGACCCCTTTTTGCCCCTAAATTTTTTACATTAGGTATATAAAATAGGTCAACAAATCAAATATTTACTGATGAAAACCCATGAAAAAGTATCATTTACTGATAAAAATTAAAATTGATTTAAAAAAAACCCAAAATTCTTTGGCATACATATAATTTTAATAAAAGATGAAAGCAAATTTACAAACTAATGAGGTGGATGTGCTTGTTTATTTTTACATAAGGAATTAAATCTTAAGAAGCTTTGATATGGTGGGTAGAAGATCCACCTAAAAGCCCAGACACCTTGGGTTCAGGTCCTGCCTTTGATACACTGTAGTGGTACAATCCTGGGCAAGTCACCCTCTTAGTACCCTAAGCATTTCTCATAGCAATGAATTTACAGGTTCATTCCTTGTCCCTTTATTACTTATTTCACATTGTTATATGTAACTGAACATATCACAGAATTAACTACATGTAAAGCAATGTATACTGTATTATATACAATTAGAGATCATTCATCAATAAATACTTTTGGTTCAAAGAGTTTTCCACAATTGAGATAGATCCTCAAAACACTATATCCTTAAAATAAGTATCTTCTCACCACAATTCTTTGACCTATGTAGAGATAGATGTGCAATGGGGGAGGCCTAAGGGATAGAAGGGAACAGGGATAACATGATGGGGTGTAAAGTAGATGTGGGGTCAGATTGGAGCTTGAGTCCAAGCTTGTTAGGTGATTTGGGGTACCTCTTTCTGCCTCCCAATTTCCTCATTCTAAAGTGGGCATAATATGAAAAATGACCTTTATAACAGCATTTCTGTAAGGAAAATGCTTTGTAAATTGTAAATTGCTATAGAAATATGAACAATCTTCCCTTAATCTTAGGGGAACCAGACCTGGAGAGACTAAGCAAATTGTTCAAGGTCATACAGCTAATGAGTAATGGACTGGAACCCAGGTCTCCTACTTCCTAGCCAGTTTTTTTTCCCCCACTACCTCTCATGCTTTAGTTTTCCATTGGGAAGATTTTTAAAGAATATTTCTTTGGTTAAATGTTGTTTTGCTGAAATAGCTGCCAACTTCATTCCTATCGAGAATATAGGGCTCTGGGCCAAAAGCAGAAGGAATCGTGTCAGGATCCTCCTCCACAGCTGAGAAAATTAATGGCACCATCCTTGATGCATCTCAGAGAACCACTTAACCAACTGCTGACTTTGCTACTTTCAGATATTTACTTCCCTTTCTGTTGAAGTTGAAAAATCACTTGTATTATTAATTTGTGTAAAGCCTTCAGTCTACAGTATGTGCCTACAAAGCTAATTTTGCCAAGTTAGAATTTGGAGCTTTATGCTTTCATCAAATGGCTATAATCATTCATCAGTTACTTTCATAAACACCATTTACATTTTTACTCCCATTTTCCAGATTTAAAAAAATGTGAAAAAAATCTTGTTTTTATTTGGAGCTGAACTCATCAACGTAGGTACTTCTCCTAAAAAGATTATTAATCTGGAGTCCATAATTTTTTTTTATAAAAATACTTTAATGACATATTTCAACATAGTTGGTTTCCTTTGCAAATCTATGTATTTTTGGCAGTCTGTCGACTGCCAAAGGAGCTCATGTCATAAAAAATATTAAGTTCTTTTCACCTAGGTCTTTCTAAGAATGTTTCAAACTCTTCTTTTTTATGGCATGTCCATCTTTTGTCTATATGGTTAAGCTCAGTTTTGCAAGATTGGTCACCTGAGACTGCAATTCCAATGCTCTTTGGAATACATTATTCCATTCCTTTCTCCTTTTTCTAGTGAGTATGGAAGAATTTTGAGTTATTTGAATGTCCTTCTTTTTGTATTTGAAGGTCTTTTTCCTGAGGACTTGAAAATACTGTTGTTTCTGAATTGAATTATTAAGTTTACTATATATCTAGGAGTTTGCAACCTTTTGCTGAAGTTTATTTGTTTCTAGAGGCGTTTTGTGAATTCTTTCAAATGAAATTCCATTTTTTATGTCCAGAAGTTCTGAGCAGTTCTCAACTATTTCATTCACTATAGTGCAAAGATTTTTGTCCTGTTCTATTCTTTTGAGAAACCAATGATCCTTAGGTCCTTTAATGTATCCCATCTTTAAGGGCAGTATATTTTGCGTGTGTAGTGAGTATATTTTCTTTTAATATTCTTGCTTTTTGCTTTTCTTCTTGTAAGGTGTCCTTTACTTCTATATCTTAGCATTATTATTGATCTACTGTTCTCTTTTGTTTTTTTTGGGATCCTTGATATTGCACATTCAATTTTTTTCTTTTCTTCTTTTCTGCTTTTTTTTTTTTTTTTTTTTTTTTTTTTTGCTATGTAGGAAATAAATTCTACTCTCAGTTTCATTAGTTTTTTTTTTTTTTTTAAATTCAGAAACAGTGTGTAATGGTTGTAAGTTCTCAAAAAACACAGTGTCTCTGACTTATGAAGTTCTGGCTCATTTTCCTTCATTTTGTAATATTTATTCACAGATGTCTGAGCTTATTTACTAGATCATTTACTAGTTTCCTTTTATTACTTTTTTTTCTATTGATCTATTTTCTATTTGTTTATGTTCAAGATCTTTGATATTTCTTCTTTCTGAAATCCTTAATACTTTGTCTTTTTTCCTTCCTTGTTTTCCTTATTATTCATTTCCTGACTCCCTCCCTTCTCATTATGGTTTCTTTGAGGGCTAGATCTCAAAACATCTGAGCCTCCTCCCACAGTAGGAAATTCATTGCTCACTAGTTGATGTCTCTTCCCCAACTGACTTCTAGATGGTCAAAATTAACCTCAGATGGATGCTATGCTCTTTCCTATAGCCTTGGTGGAGTATGGCACAACTCCCCATATGCACTGTGTCTTATGCTGGAGATCTGTCCTTTTCTCTGTTCCTTAGTTCTCTATTTCTTAATTCTCTGGCCCAGTAACAGCAATTCAGAACTTGCTTTCTTGATTACTGGCAGCTCAAAGCTTTGCAATGATGGTGCTTGCTGCTTGCAGTTTCCAATAGGCTTTTGCTCCTAAGGGGCTCCTGAAGAGCAAGGCCAACCTTGCTCAAGAAAACTTTTGCAGTTCATGAAAAAAGTATGGGAATAAGGCTCAGGAATAGATTTCTATGCAAGCTTGCATCATTATCTTTTTTCTGCTAGTGCTAGTAGCATGGAAATTAAAGGAGAGGTGCTGAGTAAGCTCAAAGTTAGTGACCTCCAGTTCCTGGGGCACTTTTTAAAACTTTCTTTTGGATTCTGGATGCTGTAAAACGTGTAAGTAGTTCAAGTTGCTTTGTCTCTGGCACATCATTTCAATTTTGGGGAGGTCTGAGAGGTAATGGGAACTAGACAAAATGTCTAGTCTGATATCTTGTTGTTCAAATGACTTAGAAACTATAACCCATTATCTCCTCTCATTATAGTGATTCTTGTTCATTTTAGAGGCCTCTGAGTCTCAAAAATTAATCAACTTTTCCAAAGTCTGACAGAAGATTATGAGACAGACCAAAAATCGAGAGAATAGGAGTCTTCCTTTTTTTTTTTAAATGTTCAGACATTTCACCTATTATGCTTATTTATGCTACATTTCAATCAGCAACAAACATTTACTGAATCCTTACTGTGTGTCAAATGTAGCAGCATGGAATAACGGAGAATGGGTTGTCTTGAGTAATGCCTGTGTCCCATACTAGTCTATAATTCTGAGCAAGTGATTTGACATCTGTGTCCCAAGAAAATCATTAAAACTATCAATTGCAAAATGTTCGTGATTTGTTTGGTAAAGAATAGTTTCTCATTAGGAACCAGAGTCCAGACAACCATGTCACTCACTGAGAAGAAATTCATAAACAAAAAGTATAAGATCTCTGCCCTCAAGGATCTTATAATTTAATTGAAGAAACAAGATGCATTCTTGTGAAATAATTAGTGCACAGGATAACATATTATTAAGTGCAAAAAGGTGTGAATTGCTGAAGCAGTTAGGAAAGAGAAAGATCAATGTTCACTGAAAATGGGAGAAGACACAATGGAGGAAGTGAGACTAAACTTGCTCACAAAGGATAGATATTTGGAAAGAGAAAAAAAAAGGCATTCCAAATGAGGACCTGAGGTGAGTAAAAGAAGAAGGGACTGAATGAGCACATAGAATGGTGAGGAGAGTGTGTTTTAGGGAGCACTGGGAATTAAACCTGAAGAGGCAGAAATGGGGGCAGAGTGAAAGCCAAGCAAAATTACTTAGAGCACAGTGCCTGATACATACTAAGTGGTTAATATATCCTTATTGACATGACTAAAATGATGTTGAAGGAAGAGTTGTCTGACTATGTATGCAGATGAGATGAGGAGAAAGATAAGACAGCAAGGACATCAAAGAGGCCATTGCTGAGTTTGAGGGGCTGAAAATGTTCTGTGGACAACAGGAGGTACATGACTAGAGACAAACATTGAGAGTTATTGATCTAGCAGTGATATTTGATGCCATAAGAATGTATAAGTTCATAGAGTGGAAAAATAGATAAATGAATAGATAAAACATTCATTGACATATCTTAACATTTCTCTGTGTTAGGTATCATCTTAAGTACTGGGGATACAACTATGAAGAAATTAGGCACTTCTTGCCCTTAAGGAATTTACATTTTAATGAAGAAATAAGGATAACACTTATTGAGGATCTGAAAGGGAGGAGAGTATGGTGATTGCTGGTGAGAGGCAAGAAATTAAGTCCTGAGGATTTCTCACAGATAGGTAGCAGGAAGAAGACCCATGAAGGCAAACAGATCATGTGTAGGCCAAAAGGAAGAGAACTATTTATGAAGTAAAAATAGATGTGAATAGGGGGAAAGATTGACTGTTGCCCTGGTAGTCACAAAATATTATAAGAAGCATAGAAAGATCTCCCCTCAAATTGGAAGGATTCTCTAGAGTGGTCCTGTGGCAGACATGGACAAGAATTACAGCATATAAGAAGGAAAGAGACTGTGTTGTGATCTGTACTTGTGGAGGGAGTATTTATTGCTAATGAGATTTTTTTTTTAATTAGTAGAATTGAGACCGTTTATTAACTTGGCAAACCCTCACCTATTAAGCCATAAAATAATGTCAATTATGAAATATTAACTCATGTCTTTTATCACAGGGTTAGAGAGCAAAAAGACATAGAAGAAATTGAATATTAAATTGGATTCTCAAAAGTCAATAGTTTTTCAAACAATGCCTCATCTTTTGAGCAAAATGAAATTGTTGTTGTTGACACAGTAGATGGAGTAGTGGGCCTGGAGTTAGGAAGACTCATCATCTTGAGTTCATATCTGTTTTTAACTCTATTTCCTGAGTTGGAGAAGGAAAAACCACTCCAGTATTTTTGCCAAGGAAAGCCCAAATAGGGTCATGAAGAGTCAGACATGACTGAAAATGACTGAACTAATCAAAGAGTTCTTCAAACATTGCCTCTTATGAGAAAACTGAAAAGAAAGCAAGGAACTAATCCAAAGCAGGATACTTCAGCTCAGATTCAGCTCATCCTAAAAGTAGGATGTTCTTTCCAGTTAAGAGAAGAAAGTAGTAAACCTCACCAAGTTGGAAGCTTATTTTTACTGCCAAATTCTCAGGTCATTAGCTAGACTTTTGTCACCTGCCATTTCTCCATCAAGACCTAGTTGTGTAAACTGAAGGAGCCAGAGAAGCTCTTTGCATGAAAGATTTTTTTAATAGTACCTTCAGATGTGAAAAGCAAATGCTTCTCAGAATGATCTATATTCCATATGAAACCATCATTTTTACTAGCGAGTTACCTACCCCAATTGACACTTAAGCATGCTACTCTGGCAAATTCACACTGGTGATCCTAGCAAGACAGAAGAACTAATTGTCTTCCCTCAGACTTCAGCACATTAACATGCTACATTGAGTACCTGGTGATGAGTAACATGATTGAGATTCTTCACTTTCATTTTACTGTGGGTTTAATAAAAGACTAAAATATATATACCCTGTGAATTCTAGTACTTTCTGGGACCCTGAGTGTTTTTAGGAAGCTACAGCTGTAATCTGTTCTTCTATTAGGGTAGCTATATTTCTTGACATTATTATATAAGGAGAGAGAAAGCTGCTGCAGATAAAAAAACATTTATTATTCTGGGTCTCACAAATTCCAGCTCTCCTTTTTTATGTAAACAGCTCCCTGGACCTTTATTGGCTTTAAGAGTCTCTATCTTATGATGTTCCCTCTTGTCACTTTACATGTCAGAAGTCATCTCATATCATACAATATTGTATAAACTGGGGTTGAAACACAGTGAACGCTGTAGGATTATGTGAGAATAGGAGATCAAATTTGTTATTTCTTTGAGGCAACTTGAAACAATAGTTATTTTGTAGGGTTGAAAAGTTTGAAGTATTGAAATTATATTTGATTTAAACTTGAATTGGATTTCATAGAAAATGAGATCATATTAAAAAGGTGAGAAATAGCTTATGTGCATGGAGATGAACAGATAAATAGCTTTCTTTTATGTTTACAAAGTCCTTTTACATAAACCAGCTCATTTTTGCTATAGGTCTATCCTATAATTCAGGGAATTTAATCTTCAGGGGTGGACAATCAAACTTGGACATACAGCTTAGTCTGATCCTGCCTGCCACTAAGGAGCAGGAAAGGGATAGGAGAATTGCATTTTCTTTTCTCTTCAAATTTGTCAATTTAGTTAAACAACACCTACCTTAACTCTTGGTATAGTTTTATATTATCCTTAGAATGGAAAACATGTTTTTAAGCCTTTTGAAAATAATTTTAAAAACAGGTTTCTGAGCAGTCTCATGATGAACTACAAGCTGATCATTTACAATACAAATGACCTTAACACCATAGGTAAACATATCTCACACTTTTGATTTTAGAAACTGAAATGTGACATTGAGAGGTATTAGGTAAAATGACGGAAAATGTAGGAGAAACCATAATTTTCTTGTGTGATACTAATCAAAGCGTTATTGAAGTTGATATTCATTCAGGAGATTCTAACAGGTATTATTCTATAAAATAAACATTTATTCAGTGAATCTGTCATGGAAGTAGAAGAAACTCTAAATCAGATTTAAATCTTGTCATGCTAATATTTTCACTCAATTTCTAGTGCAGCTATTAAAATATTTTGATTCTATAGACCAAATAAGACTAAAAATTCAGAAGATTCCTATGTTCTTCTTCCCCCTCTCTAATTAGGATATATATATTTTGACTTTGAGAGATATGAATCTTAAGGTTTACTGATATCAACTGAGATCTCTTAAGACAGTAAATTCTTAACTTCACAAAAATACAATGTATATGTTGCATACATTCAAAACTGCTTGTTTGATACAATAAGAAAATCTCTTCTTTATGGTAGTGAATTTTGAACATGTAATATTTAAACAACTAGTTAGGGAGAAAATAAAACTCTAAGACTTCATCTCTTAGGGGCCACTCAAAAAATGTACATTTATTAATATCTGATATTACTTGGGGACTCTGCTTAGCCAATCACATATCTATTTTAAAATATCAACATGGTTAACTTTCCTTTATATTTCACAAAGTATTTAGCAGAAAATATTCTGAACTTTCCAGAAATAAACTCTGGGCCTCAGTTCCTTTACTAACAAAATAAGGGAATTAGAAAAAAATGATCTCTATGGTCTTTTAAAATTAAATTGTAAGAAAAGTATGTAAATTAGTTAATTTCCTGGTTCTCCATTTAATTGTAATATGGTTATAGTGATTTGCCAATCACTTCTCTCAAGTCCTACCTTTTAAAATGCAACCCATTATTATTTATTTTGACACATTGCATTTAAGAATGAAATAATTTAATACAATTCAAATATCTATTTTATACTTAAGAAGGCACCAGTTGAGATAATTTTGGTAGGATAGTATAATTTTGTTTTGTTTTGTTTCTTTGTTCAACATATTTAATGTCTAAGATTGGAAGACAGAAATGGGTTCTGCTAATGTGAATTGGTGGTAAAATGAATTTAAACATATAGGACTGATTACCTTCCATTCCATCTACAATCATTATCAAATAAATAAAAATACTTAGTTCTAACAAAGATTTTCATGAAACAGAATTTTGTCTAAAAGTAATTTATTAAACACTATTATTTTTTAATTTATTAAACACTAAACTATTTTCATGAGTTTTGATTTTTCCCAGTATACATTGGATTTGGGATTCCATAATTAAACAAACTTGTGAACTTCACAAAAATTCTAAATACAATCAAAACTTAAGGAGAATATTTTGGAAAGTACAGGTTCATGATTACTTTGTGTTTAATTCTTTCTTCTATGTCTAGACAATACAAATATGAAGTCACATTCATTTTCCAAAGTGATTTTACAATAGCTTCTGTTAACTCACACATGATTAATGATGTTGCCTTTGACATCAAAATAATGTTAGCTCACTCTGATTTTAAATTTATATTAAGATCTAACATAATAATGCTCATGGGTAAAAGAAAAGTTAATCATTCTCACAAATTCTTTTAATATCCACACAAAACTCTTGGGTAAGCTTTCTGTTCAGTTAGCACAATACCTAATTATGACCATAAACTCAGGGAACTTAATATCATATCAAAGTTTCATTTTCATTAATTGTATAATCATGCAACGTGCAGTTTCATTTCAAGCTACATGGTTTCTGCCATTCAGTGAAAATAACTATTGTCAAGATGGGCTCAAGTATATTTTTGTTGATTAAATGTTTAACTCTAAAACTGACTAGCAGTTCCATGCAGTATCCCAAATAATTCAAGTGGTGGGATGATAAAGATCTCACTGGCAATAAGTAAATAGATACATGATTGTTTGGGATTAAGCTTCAAAGGAAACATGTCTGTCAAAGCTAATACCGAAAAAAATGTGATCTAGCTAAAGGAAGTACCTTCTACTCTGTTAGCTAACTATACAGGGGTCATCACTACTTGGCTTGACTTCTCCTTCCAGCAACAGGCTCATCACAACTTTTGTCAAGTAACTGCATGTTCCTCTTTTCCCCAATGGTGGAGTGTTGTAAAAGGAAGTCATATCATCCTGCAAAACAGCAAGCAAACAATTTGGTTTTATAAGGTACTGAGAGAATAAACATAAAAATCAGCCTAGATTGGGAGAGGGGAGAGGACCACTTATACAATCAGTCATCAAATAAGCATTTATTAAGAATCTACTATGTGCCAGGGACTGTGTTAAGTGCTGGGGATATTAAAAAAAAAAAAAAAAAAAAGAAAAGAAAAGAAAATCAAAGTCAGTTCTTGTCCTCAAGGAGCCTACAACCTAATAAAGAAGACACAATATACAAATATGTGCAAACAAGCTGTATACAGTTTAAATAGGAAATACTCAGCAGAGGAAAGGCATTAGAATTAAAAGGAATTGGGGAACACTTCCTAAAAAAGGTGAGATTTTAGCTGGGACTTGAAGGAAGTCAAAACATAGATCTGCTGGCTATTACTGTTGTTGTTATTATTTCTCAAATTCTTGCCTTCTGATGTTGCTGAGAAGTCTAAAGAGCAAAGATAAGTCATTATATTTGCAGTAGTTTCCTGTCACTGATCATTTGTGACAGGTAGAATTTCTGCAGTTAAGTACTAAGCATATTCAAAGGGGAGGCTCAGAAGGGTTATGTTCTATAAAAGAAGAAATTCCCGTTCCTAACATCCTATCACCCAGAACTTAATTTAACAGACTCCCCAAACCTATGATTCTTCTGCATAATAAAAAACTGTAATAGCTAAACATAAAGGAACTTTTCTTCATTTTAGATGGCTTTATTCAGAGTTTCCCAACTAACTATTGTTTACATATAAAATGATGCTAATTTTTTCCTTTTTCTTCAATAGGAAAATATACATTGAAATTAAAGACCATTAAAACATGCATTCTACCAGCATATCTGTGAGTCTGTTTCATGGATTAAAATGTTTAGGAATCAAGAGTTTGTATGACATAATGCCCTCCACAATTATTTATTTTACTTACCTGTTTTTCAGCTTCCTTTAGTATGCTCTGGTCTTTCTGAAAATCATTAAATGCTTCTTTAACTAGTTTATCCAGATCCACTTTATCTTGAAATTCTAGCTCAGGGTTTCTTTCCAGTACAATTGATACAACCATTAATAGCTAGAAAAGACAAAAACATTGATTCTGTTGTGTGCCATATAAAAACACCTGTTCCAGATGCATTTTTCTGATATTCAGAAATGGGCCATCTTATGAGATTGTCTGCAAAGTTCTAAAGGGCCACCTGGGAAATTTTTCTAGCCCTATATGCAGATCATTAAGTCCTTTCACTTTGGAGAAATTTTTAATTTCCTCAAACCAACATGAAAACAAGTTCCCTTGAAACTGAATAAAATATAGTAAACTCTAGGACCTAGAGACTGGTCATCTGTATAGTGTAAGAACACTTCATAAGCTTTTGAGAGCATCTTATGACTTCAAAAAAGTGACAAATTCAATAGGTTTCAGTGCCTTTTGACACAGACAATTGAATTCAATTTAATAAATGCTCATTGGGCACAACAAATAATATGTTCAAGGCACAAGGGAACAGTTAAACAAAGTTGAGTGGAGGAAGACTGCTTCATTAAAGAAGAAGTTGGCTCAAAGTAAAGTCATATTAGATCAATTTTGTTCATTTTAGAATACAGATTGGGGGTTCCTGGCACTGAAAGATCAGATTCTGTATTAAAAAATGTGTGTGTGTGTATGTGTGTGTATGTGTGTGTGTGTAAATAAAACCCCAACCCAAAACACAACAACAACGACAATACCCAGGAAAGACAAAAAAACAGAGTCCTTTAACAACATCATGAGAAATACTAGAACAACACAAAGGTATTCTAAACTATTGTGGAGAAAAGAAGATCAATGAGGGTAGAGAACAGAAAAGCTGCTCAATTCTTACTTTGTTTTCTCTGTGAAGAAAGATTGTTTTCACATTGAAAAGGATAGAATAAAAATGATGAATAGGGATTTGAAATCCAAGACAAATAGTGAAATAATAGTGAGTACCTGGCTATTGTCTTGATGAATTTAAGTTACCAAGCCACACAAACTATATCCCAGAGTACCAGAGAAATGGCAGATGTGAATTGACACTCAGTAGTCTTTGAAAGACCAAGGAAAATGGAAATGGTGCTGCAAAAGCACCACTTTAAAAGTGGTTAAAGACAAATATTTTTTAAAAGACATTCAGATTTTTTAAGTAGAGAAAAAAAATGGATTTTGCAAATTGACTACATTATATGTCAGTGAGCTCAGAATTTTGAGTGAAATTCTAAAGTGTGTTATTAAAGGGAGGATTACTTAACTATAAAAAGAAAAGGGAATCACCAAAAGATTAATGAGGCTTCGTGAAGGACAGGACATGCCAGTCAAGCTTATTTTGTATTTATTGAGGTAAATGGTAAATCAGGAGCATGTTAGGGGCATAGATAACTTAAAATTTAACAAATTGTTTTCAGTGTGAAAACTGTTTCCCTTCACAGGTAAAACAAACAAACAAAAAATCAATCAATTCCTTTGTTCTGTTGCCCATGAGTATCATCCCACCCTATCCTTTCATTGATCTTTTCTCCAAGATAGCTAAGAATCCCTTTTCATTGTTCAAGTGCTTCTCATGGTATAGTTTTAATGACATTCTTTTAATTCTGTTTTTGATTTCTTAATATATATATTTTTTTTGCCCAGACTGATTTTTATTAGTTCCAGGAATGCCATTATGGACACTCATTTCATCAATATAGATTGCAACTTATCTAAAACTTAGCAGTCTGAAACTTTACAAAGTCTCTCATGCTGTTCTTATGAACAAAATGGAAAGATGTGAGTTTGATATTACCACAATTAAGAGGTCTTGGAATTGTTTGAATGAAAAGAACCAGAAACAATTTATTCCTTTTCTTTTTTTTTTCCTGAGGCAATTGGGATTTAAGTGACTTGCCCAGGGTCACACAGCTAGGAAGTGTTAAGTGTCCGAGGCCAGAGTTAAACTCAGGCCCTTCCTCACTTCAGGGCTAGTCCTCTACCTACTGCAACATCTAGCTACCCCCAGAAACAATTTATTAATACTATAATTTCAGATTTGTGGTAATGCTCAAATTTGGGAGTGCTTCTCTCTTATGTAGTGTCTCCAGGGATCTGTGATTTGCCTTGGAATAATTATTGTTTAAACAAAAGCTTGAATAAAAGTATAAATGGCATGCTTCTCAGACTTATAGATCACACAGGAGGCATAGGTAATGTGTTGGACAATAATCAAGATTTAAAAAGAATTTGATGGGATACAATATTGGGCTGAATATAATAAGATGGAGTCTAACTAGGATAAAAACATGGCATCAAAAATGAACTTGACATATATAAAAAATTAGCTTAATACACACACATATGATATAGATGGGTAGGCACAGTTCAGTAGTTGTTCATCTATTTAAAATGCCTTGAGGTCTTGGTGGATTTCAATTTAAATTTGTGCCAATAGTGTGACATGGTAGTTAAAAATGCTAATGTGATCCTAAGTTGCATTAAGAGAGTAACAGTATATATACCATGATCGGTCATACAAAGTATATTTAGTTTTGAATTTAGTTATGAATAACACTGACTGATAAATCAGATGACAACCTGGATGGTAAATGGTCATGAGCTTATGATATGGGTCAAAGAAATGATGAAGGAAATGTAAATGCTGAATTTGGAAAAGATTTAGTAGGGACAAAAATAGGTGTCTTTACATATTTCAAGGGCTATCTCATGGAAGATGGATTAGATTTGCTCTGCTTCTTTCTAGAAGGCAAAAAGAGGAATATT
Organism: Sarcophilus harrisii; assembly: GCF_902635505.1. Classification (NCBI taxonomy): domain Eukaryota; kingdom Metazoa; phylum Chordata; class Mammalia; order Dasyuromorphia; family Dasyuridae; genus Sarcophilus; species Sarcophilus harrisii. The sequence goes on along the minus strand of NC_045427.1, from coordinate 463,507,085 downwards.
GAAAGCTGCAAAGAGGCAATTCTAGGTGAGGGAAAACTTTCCAAAAATTAGAGCTGCCAAAAAGTAGAATAAGCTATTGTGAGAACTGAAGGTTTCTTCTTGTTGAAGGTCTTCAAGCAAACATTGGATGACAACTTAATGAAAATGTTGCACTAGAGATTCCTAATTAGATATGGGTTGGGCCAGTTAGTTTCCAAAGTCCTTTCCAATTGTGAGATTCTTTAATTTGTACTGATTGTTATGGTAGTTAAGGAAGTTATCTATAAGAAAAGCAGAAGCAGCAGCTAGGAACAGGGAAAACAATGGTTAGTGGAATGCTGGCTCAAGGAACTCTCCATTTTTAGGATCTTACTTTGATAATAAGTAATGTATCTTTAGAATTGCTTGCTTATTAGTGTTGGTGAAAAAGTGTCCTTGAAACTGAACTGTAAATGAGAATCACTGCACATTAGAAGATCTGAGGGGAGGAACAGAAGGGAAACAGGGCAATTATCACTCAGAAGTTCATAGAATCCCAACCACTGGATATTGATGAAGATTGCTGGAGGGTACACACTGACAGAAAAACAGAAAAGTCTCTTCTCTAAAATCTGAACTAGGTGTAAGGAAGAATATCTCAGGATATACCAATTGCATTACAATAAAAATAAGCAACAATAGAAGTAGGACATTTTGAACTCTTGTTTGAGTAGCCTTTATAGAAGGCTAAGGGAAGAGCGATGCTATTGTGTGTCACAGGATGAGAAGAAGGAAGAATACACCTGAATAAAAATGAAGTGCTAAATATTCCTCACAGATGCTAGTTAGAAATATATAGGTCAATAAAGCATTTACATAAGTCCAAGTTTCCACTAACTGATACCATTTCTCTGTAACAAAGGGAAGTCCAAGAGCAACAAATTATTGTTACATGATTAAAACAAATCCCAGAATTTCAAGGTTTCCAGTGAGGGAACTCTGAAAGCCCCTATAGCTGGAGCAGAGTTTAAATGATGGAAAAATGAACAGTGTTTGGAATATACCTTGTTCCCATATGAGGGAACCTTGATGGAGTCAACAAAATGTTTCTATATAGCATTCCAGGTCATTGTGACCCTTGTTGTGGTGGTATTGAGAGTTGAAGGTATAAAAAAGGACTTCATATTTGGATTTCCTTCTGGGGCTTCCCCAGCTTCTGTCTATGAAGAAGAGGTAAAGCTACAACTCAACTGAAACAACATGGTAAAATGGGGGGGGAGGGGAAGGAGGGAAACTACCCCACTAAATTTTGAGTTAAAAGACCAGGATATGAATTCTAATTCTGCCATTTACCACTGATACTACATTGTTGTGCAAGAAGCAAGTTGCTTCTCTGTTCTATGGAAGAAAAAAAAGTGAATTAGGCTAGACGGTTTCTAAAGATCTTTCCAGAAACAAAAGTCTAGGAACCTATGCCTGGATGAATATATCCCCAAAGTCTATGGAATGAAGAAGAAGGCTAGTATTATATTAGACAAAGGCACACTGAGCAGTGACATGTCCACTACAAACTCAGCAATGTATGTGTTCTGACTCTGGAGTAATCAGGATAATGGTTTCCCTAAATGGAAGGTAAAATGAAGCTGATATTTCTGTTTTTTACCCAATTCCCCATATTGCATATAAGGAGCATATTATGTTTTTAAATGTTTCACATTTATGTGTATTTATATAAATATGTATTATTTTAAAATAACTGTTCTTGTCATATTTGTGACATTTCCATTCATTTATTCATACACTTACTATAAACCTATAAAGTGCAAGGAACCATGTTAGACAGTCCTTCTGGGCTTGCTATTGATCTGAATATTATTGAGAAGACAGATATATGTGACCAAAAAGCCTTTCCTTCCTGGAAAAGCTTGATTTAATGTTGTTTTATTTATTCTTTGTGCCTTTGACATAATTTATGAAAAAGTTCAAAACACTTTGAAATTTGTACTCATAATTTTCTCCTCTAAAGGAAAATTATTTCTCTTGCTTGTCAATTTTTTTGGTCACATTTTCAGTTTTTTTTAAAAATTTGCTTATTTGTCTTTTAGTGAGATCAAAAAACTCTTCATTCATACACTGGATTTGTTAGTACAAACCTCTACAATGATCTGTCTGTATTCAGGCTGGTCAATATTTCCCAATATGTCTTCAACCAAGAGGGAAAAATTCATTTCATACATCGTCATATCTGACAGGGTTGGTTGCTGAAAAGAGAACAAAAAATTAAAATTCCATACTTTTTTCTTGTGGCTTTTAGTATAATGAAGAAGCTTTATTATCTCTAACTGACATTTTTTCTTTCCATGAAAACTTAAGAGAATATGTTTTTTGATATTAAAAAAGACTTGTATTTTATGGCCATTAAATTCTGAAGCCTATCTGTTAACCATGGTGATAAAGTTAAAATTCCTGGGGATGGACTTCAAATCCCTTTCAATTCTGGAATTGTGTGTTTAAGAGAGAATTACTATTTAATTAATGTTTCAGTAGAAAGGGTAATATTAGAAAGCTGCTTCCATATAAAAAAAAAGGTCTAAAAATTAAGGCAATTTGTTTCATTCTAGGAGTTGATTGTTTCTACATGGACTGCATAAAAAATGTGTTAGGAGCAAGCAGAAATAGGTTCATTTTCAGAAATAGTGTATAAGCAGAGAAACAAAATGAAAAGAAATCTTTCTGTACTGGATTGGTGGATCTGAAATATGAAAAAGATTAAGGAGCAGAGTCCTCCTCTACTTCTTAACGTCAAGTCAGATGAATGTAGAAAACAATTCAAATTTACCCTGTTTAGAGCTGAGTCTCCTTTAAAGACACCTAGGCAGAAAGCAGACCTATTACTGGATCTAACAAAATATATTGATTTATTCTCATTTCCTCTGATCACTTACAGCAAACTTACTGGTGCAGTTTGCATATACTTTCTACTCAAATGGGACCCAGGTAAAAAGTCCCCTTTAAATCAATCTGTCATCAGGATTGTTGTGTCAGTATTATACTGACTCTGCTCTAGATTCCTGATAAAGTACTAGAAATTTAAGATGAGGAAAACCAATAGGATTCCTGGTAACAATTATGAGCTCTGCAGGAAATTGTTTTAAAAAGAAAAGCGTATTTCTTGGCCCCACTTCCATTTTCTTGAAAGGAAAAATGCTATCATATGAATTGAGTTCTTTGAAGTCAATCTGCACACTGTGTGACTACAGCAACTGGAGTCAGCAAAGAAATAGCATTCCTGCTGATAGAAAAGACAGTACTCAATTTAGGAACAGGCTGAGTACAATTGCCTCATTTACTGGAAAGTTCTGGGAGTAACTGAGGACATGGAAAGGCAGGTCTACCAATCTCTACTGAACACATCCATGAATGCATACAGACTGGGTGAAGGAAATAGGTGCCTTAGTGTAGAGGACTATACTTTCTACTTAAATGTGACTAAGGGCTGGGAACAGTAACAAGAACAAGCAAATAAATAATACTATGTTGAACGCATTAATATTCATAAGCTTTCTTTAGCACACAAGAATCTCACTAATAAATAGAAACTTTGACTTAATAATTCCAGTATTCAGACTATGCCTTAAATTGTCATCTCAAAGAAAAAAAAAAGAATCTATTCAAATACAATTTTAGCAGCATTATTTGTAATTGCAAATAACTGTAAGCAACCTAAACATCCAACAGTTGGTGCATGAAAAAAATACATTTTTCACTACAATTCCATGAAAATGGAATGCTACAATGGCATTATAATGAAAAAATGAAAAATATTTTTAAAATTTGGAATTATGTGAAGGAATGTGAAATGAAGAATCATAAGAATATATATAAAATATGACTACATGAGAAGAAAGATGAACATACAGCAGGAAGGGATATAGAAGAAATAACTAATAAATCGCCAAGTGCAAATTCTGCATAAAAAATCATTTTGGAGCATAAAAAGTAATAAATATGTATCTCTTTGGTTTTGTTGCTTGAAGTTAAGTGTATCATAATTTATTTTTAAAATTAAAAAAAAAAGCAATCTATTGTAACCTAGCATAGAAGAAAAAAAATACATACTGCTTTACATTCAGAGATTCAGTAAATTGAGTTTTGTTGCAATTTCCCCCATCCAAACATAGTATTCTATTTTACTAATATATAATTATTCAATTACAGATATAATATCATCATCATCATCATCATCATTATCATTTTATCATCAACTATGGAGTGAGAATTTATACCTAAGTTCTTAACTCGACAGTCTTGTCTCCAATATAGTGAAAAGGAATCCTAAAATCCAAATTTTAAATAGTTAATAGTGTCCCCAAGTACAAAGTTATAGCTAGGGAATAGGAGTTTCTTATTCACAGTCTCTATCACATATGCCTGCTTCATCAGAAGATGAAACCTTTCATTAATAGAGAAAGCTTATCAACTTTCCCTGTTTTAAGCAAATACTATACTATAAATTCCAGAGACACAAAAGAATAAATTAAGTAGTAGCTGATTGTTTTATGAAAAGTTACCAAAAGATTCCTTTAAACAGAAATCTAAAGCATATGAAATACTATCTTATTTAGAAAAAATGGAGTATACACAGAATCTTTCAGACCTATTTTGTAAGCAATGTTCATTTGGAAAATGAATTTTCCAATTTAAAAAAGGAGGGAAAGCGGAAAAATATTTATGATCAGAGGAAAACAGCTCAAAATAACGTGCTAGATTTCCTGCTTTTCCTCTTTTCTGCAAAGCTGAAAACTTTTCTTTAAATTCAGTTAAAATTCCAGGAGTAGAAAGGTTATTTATGCAGTTTGTGCAGTAGATGGGGAAAAGAATGGCACCATTTATTTAAGGCTCACATCTTACCTCACAAGGCTTGCCTCACAAGAGAGATACCATTCATAAATACATTAGGACTTTACCTGAGGCAAATGCTTTCCAGCTACAATGATACCATTGGGTGTTCTCTCTAGGATCTGCCACACCCTGTCATAGAAGCCCATGGGTGTTCTATTTAAGGATCCATCAATTTGACGCCTGTTCAGCCAACATCTGCAGACCAAAGAAAAATGCTCAGGATTCAAAAGCAAACTTGTTCTCCAATACTCGCCTTGCTATATGGATTAACTGTACCAGTAGGGTGAGCAATAAAAGACAAAACCCATCAATGATGCATATCTACTATGTGTTCCTAGGAACAATAAATATTTTATTGTAAAAACAGAGCTTGTGGGAGACAAAGAAAAATCCCCAAGACCTTAAAAAATTTAGTAGATGAAATGTTATTCTTTAGTAAGGAATTGGCCTCTCACTAAATGGTCTAAAGATCTGAACATTTAAACTATTGTTTTTTGGTTGTTGCTGTTTTTAAATAAAGGGAAGCAATATTAACATAACAATTTTTATTAATATAATACCCATGGATACAGAATTATAAAAGAGAACAAACAGTACAAGTATACTTTTGATTTAAATCTTGGTATAGTTTTGTTCTGCCTAAATACTGCAAAACTTCGGATCCTAGAAAATCAGCATCATTGTGTGTATTAGAAAGAGCATTTTATCTAGAGTCAGGAGACCCGAGTTCTAGTACTTGTTCTAATTAATACTTACTAGTTATGTTGACTGTGAGAAAATCATTTTACTTTCCTGAACCTCAATTTTCCCATATGCAAAATGGGGATACGAATGTCTGCCCTACCTAGGACAGTTGTACTGGGAGGAAACCTTCAAGTGCAACATAAATAATACATAAACACATTATTATTATTCCTTTGTATTACAATTAGAGAGTCAATTGCACCTCTGAATCTCCTGCTTTAATAGAGTACATAGTTATTCTCAGTAATATACTTTAATGCTTTGAATTTGCCTTCATTTGTGTGGATATCTTCCACAACTTCTTCTTGGGTGGTCTAAGTTGCTCTGTAAAAAATTATTTACAACTTGGTGACCTATCCTCTGGCAAAGCATCTCTTTACATTTGGGCTAGGCCTTAAATAAAAGGCACAAAGCCTTTGTATCGAGATATTTAATGAAATCTTTATTGCTGACTAGAGGTTCCTAGAACTCTAATTTGGCAGGCAATTTGCAAGAACTAGATTTCCCCATTCTAAGAAGAGGCACTGAAGAAGGACTTTGGTAGCAGGGCAAATGATAAAGCACTGAGCATCATAATAATAATGATTAACTACATTTATATAGTGCTTTAAGGTTTACAAAGTCCTAAACCACATCTCATTTGATCTTCACAAAAATCCTGGGAAATAGATACTAGTATTATTCTCATTTCACAATAGGGTTAACGCATGATTTGCTCAGGGCCACATAGTCAATGAATATCTGAAGCTGAATTTGAATATAAGTCTTCCTGGCTCCAGGTGCAGTGCTTTATCCATTGTACCAACCTAAAACATTCATGATCTAACTACAAGTACTTGCCTATATTATCAGAACAGTTAAGTTCTACAACACAACTTGCTATTCAACGTTGCACTATAAGACCCAAAAATCATTCATGAATTCCTTCTCCCTTTCCTGTCCCCCAAAACACAATTATCTTTGTGGGTGCTGGGGGCAGCAGGACGATGGTGGTGTATGTCCTGGGTTTTGGAAGGCTATAGCAGTGAAGTATAAGGTCAGGAAGTGGGTTCTAGCAACTTTGAAGACTTTGACTAGAGGCCTGGTGAGTACTGTGTGTCTCTCTAAAGATTATTAGACTAATGAAGACTAGAGAGGCTCATCCCTTTCAAGAAATGTATCAGCCTCCCTCCAAAGAAGTTTGTAATGATCTGTAAAGTTTCCAAATGTAAAAACACCCATCTTGGATATTATAAACTGCAAAACACAAGTTTATTCAGATAGCAACTAAATGAGAAGCACATCATAATGTAATTCTTTAAAGAATAAGAAGTGATAAGAGGGATTTTTTTTTTATTTTATCCAAAGGAATTTAGTCAAATGCAATATTCAAAAAAAACAAAAAAAACCAACCTTTCCTCATGAGATTGTTTCAGCTATAAGATGACTCTATAGCATCGCATCTTGTATTGTGTTAGGAGTCTGATAAACTACTATGTAGTACAGATAAGTAACAGATTATAGCACTAAGATAATATCTATTATTATAATGGAAGCAATGATAATGGGCATGCTTTAATTAGCATATGAAGAAGTCATTCATATTTGACCCAATCACTCTTATGTTTTATTTTTTGTTTGTTTGTTTCATGGAAATTGACCTAAATAACCTCTCATAATACTAATTATTAATTTCTTTGGAGAAGAAGGGGAATTGATAAAATATTAATTTAACAATATCAATTTGGAGGGAGATCTCTGGTGAATCTCTAGTCCTATGCTAAACACATTTCTCATCAATGATTTAAATGAAGGTATGGACAAAGTCTCCAGTGAAGTGATCCAGCAATCTCTGCTTGACCCTGTGGTGTTTAACATTTTTAAGAATGACTTAGAAAAAGACATCAATGTCTTATTTATCAAATTTTCAGATAGATTGGAAGGATAGCCAATACAATGGATGACAGAATTATGATCCCAAAATATTTTTATAAACTGGAGAACTAGGCTGAGATTATTAACATGAACTTTTACAAAGATAAATGTAAAGTTTTATATTTGCATTTTTTGAGAGAATTGGGGTTAAGTGACTTGCCCAGGATCACACAGCTGGTAAGTGTCAGAAGCCAGATTAGAAGCCAGGTCCTCTTCTCTCCAGGGACAATGCTCTCTATGCTACACTACCTAACTGCTCCTTAACATTTGCATTTAAAAAATAATAATTCATTTCATAAGTATAAGATATGGGTGGGATGATCAAATAAAGATCATTTTGTCTGGAAAAAAACTGGACTTTTCAGTGGATTGTGGACTCACTAAGAGTTAGCAGCATAGTGTGATGGCAATTAGGCCAATGCAATTTTGGACTACGTCAAAAGAAACATATTTTCCTGAAATAAGATGAAAGCTATGCTCTTCTTTGGTTAAACCATATTTAGAGTATTGTTATGCCACAGTTCTCTTTTATTGTCCTGACTCAGTTTTCCTAATTATCTTGACTCAGTTTATAATTGTTCTGTTCAGTCCTGCAAAACCAACCCTCCCTCTTTATTAGAATATTTGATAAGGATAAAAGATCTTATGTTTTAGAATATCATAATGCCTCTCCCCATCCCAAGCTACCAGAATGTCAGATACTGTCTTATCAAGATATCTCTCTCCATCTCCAGGGTTCCTTCCCCCATTATGTCATCGCTCTCCAGAGGCTCACCCCATGCTGTCAGAGTCCCTTTCCCGCTCTCAGCACCCTGACTCTGCCCCAGCCTCAGTCTACCCCCTGAGTCTGAGTCATGTGTATATAGGTCATTGAGAACTCACATTGTTTGCTAGATTCTTGGAGCCAATAGTCTCATTTAGCCCTGGGACCAAACCATGGATCCATTTGGTCCCAGTAAATCTCTCCCTTTTAAATAAATTATTAAATACTCTCTAATCTCAATCTTGCCTCAGTTTCTCCGGCATTACAGTATCATGTTCAAATTTGGGGTCCAGAATTTAGGGAGGGTTTTCATATGCCAAATAGTGTCTAGATGAATGAAACTAGGAAGGCCAAGTATATGTCATACAGAGCATACAAATGGATCAATTGAAAGAAGTGAGGATATTTAGCTTATGCGCTTACTATTAAGTATTAATAGTTAGAATAGTTAGATTTAGAATAGAATAGTTAGAGGAATTAAAAATTCCACTAAAATTCTCTAAGATAAAATTTCTCTAAATCTCATGTGGCCTAGGGCTTCCTCAGGGATACAAAACACACCAACATGATACAAGGCAGGAGGTTTCTGATTTATGTTTAAAGAAAAATAATTCCATAGAACTGTTCTATCTCCTTTCTACTTGATAGATATTTCCTTCTCCTCTCTCTGCCTTTTGTTGCTCAAGACCATTCTCTGTTTCTCCCCCTACCCCACAAACTATACATTTCCACTTAAATCCTTCCCCTTCTCTTTACTTTGGACCTTAACAAAAGTCTAGTATGGTCATACCTTTCTGGGACCATCCTTCTCTCAGTCCTACTTCTCCAAAGATGAAGCACAAAATAAGTAGCATCTCATTTATTTGTTTTTAACTCTGAAATGCAAATTATTCTTAGGGGCTTGTTTATTCATTTATGCATTCATTTGTTTATCCATTTATTTATTATGACATTGGGTTGGTTGGGGTTTTTTCTCTCTAGACCCAAAAACAACTCCTTCTTGTAGTAGAGTTAGCATCAACAATCATAGTAATAGTCATAGCTCACATTGTTCTTTAAGGTTAACAAAGCATTTTTCTTTGATTATCTTTGTGAAGGTAGTGTAAATATCATTCCCTACATTTTATAGTTAAAAAGACCGATATATAAAAAGGTGCAAGATGATGAAATGAAGCTGGTATATAGTTTTAAATTTAGAGGACTCTATGCACATAGAAGGGTCTTCTAATCTCATCTCAAACTTAATGTCCCTTAGACATCTTAAACTCCCCATGTCCAAAATTGAACAGATTATCTTTCCCCCAATTTGTCTCTTCTTCCTGACTTCCTTATTACTATGTAGGGCATGGCCTTACTCCCCAGTCATCCTGACTCACAACTTTGGTGTCATTTTCAATTTCTCTTTTACCCAGCTAACATGTCTCACATAGGCTCTCTGCTCTCTTCTGAAGCTGCTACCACTCTGGTACAGGTCCTCATGCCCTCAAACCTGGGTGAATGTGGTGGCATTTTTGGTTGGTCTCCTGCCCCTGGTCTTTTCTTACTATACTTCTATGCTCACTGAACTATCATAGTGATCTTCTGAAAGCACCGTTCTGAAAGGTCCATGTAATAGCACGCCATCCTCATGTTTTAATAAACTCAAGTAGTTCCCTATTAGCTTCAGGTTCAAATATAATATATATGCACATGTGTGCATGTTTGTATATGTATTTATATTTGTATATACTTATATAAACAACATACACACATAGACAGACAGACAGACAAACAGATAGATGAATGATATTTATTTAAAGCAAACAGGGCTAAGTGAATTGCCCAGAGTCAAACAGCCAGTAAGTGTTTGAGGCTGGATTTGAATTCCGGTGGTACTCTATTTACTGTACTATCTCACTGCCCAACATTAGGTTCATTACTGTTCCTCAAATAAGACAGTTTCAAAATCTAGACATCCCTCATGCCTAGAATTCTCTCTCTCCTTAACTGCCTTTCTTTCTTCCTTGATTTCCTCCAAGTCCCAGTTAAAACCTCACCTTTTACAAGAAGACTTTTCCTGATCTCCTTTAATGCTAATGCCTTTCCTCTGGGGATAATTTCCAATTTATATTATATATTGCTTGTTTGTATGCAGTTATTTGAATGTTGCCTCCCTCAATTAATCTGTGAGGTCCTTGAGAACATGGATTGTTTGTTTTTTCCTTTTTTATACCCTCAGTGCTTAGCACAGTGCCTGACACACAGTAGGAGCTTAATAGGAGCTTAATAAACGTGTGTTAACTTGACTTTATTCTTTACCTTCCATTCTGCTGAGGCTGGAGAATATCTAAGAGAAGTTGTTTAACTTCACTAGGTGACAGTTGGTATAAGTCCAAGGCCGGCATGTCCCCCCCACGAATCTGTAGCTCATACTTCATAGCATGGATAATCCACCTGAAACATAATAAATAATGCATTTTTAAGAATGGCTTATATTTTAAAAAATCATTTCATATTGTTCTTTGGGAATAACCTAAAGAGCACTGCACTGTTAAAAGGCATATCAGGAAAATCATAAATTGACTTTTGGGATAGTTAGTATAATTAATTTTATCAAGATCTCTAGAAAAGGGGTTTGTTCTAGCTTATGCTGTTTTGGGCACAAAACAGGGTTATGAGGTAAATACTTGGAGTTTTTTATTATATATATTGCATATACTAATTATATACAAATATACTGTAAACTTATATAGAAATAGATGTCACACTGTATTTTATACATTGGGCATGCACCAAAAAAAATGAACAGTGCATGAACAATTCATTTTGGAAATGGATCACAAGATGAAATTGATGTAAATGTTCCTCTCCCAGGGAGGGCACACATGCTTCACATATTTCCTCTTCCACTGCAGAAATTAACAGGGAACAAAAATTGAAACAAGAAAAAGAATGCTTGCCTTTGCAATAAAGGGATGGAATCAGATATGACTTAGTTATTCTGATATATTAGAAAAAATATTTTACTAGGTTTCAGAAGAACAAAGGGATTTAATTATTTTATGTTTAAATGACTTTACGGTTTAACTCTAGAAAGGTCTCTGAATTACATTCTTAGAAGTTTCATTTCTTTCATTTTATCGTATTTTAGTGGGAAAATCTGGATAAATCAGGTATATAAAGCAAAGAGAACTCTCAGAATCCCATATTGCCTCAAGGAAGTCAAATTCTATAAACTATTAAGAGTAAACTGGAGAATCTCTCTTTTATGCCACATGCATATATTTTTTTGCCTAAATGCTTCATTATGTAATGAATTATAGATAAACAGTGACACTAGGTCGTCTAGAAATGAAACAATTTTCCTTAAGCCTTCTACTTTACTCCCTTACTAAATATAGGAACATCTACCCAAGAAAACAAAGAATTAAATTTATTCCCTATATATGTCATATTTTTCTTGACAAAATAAGTTAAAAATGATAAATAGGAAAGGGAAAAAAATCTGCTTAAGGAAAATAAAAAGAAAGATTTTTAAAAAGAATTATATCTTTTTCCTTTGTCTATCCATGTTTCTAATGCAACCACTGGCTTACATAAGAACTTATATTTCCCTCAAAGCTATTTAAACTACTGGAAATGATATAAATCTAATGTAGCAGGACAGTAGTGATAGCTAGAGTACAGTTTAGAAGAAGTGGGCATACGGGGACCAAATAGCATAAGAATCTTTGTTCTATAATATTTCCTTGGACAAAATAATCAATACCTCCTAAAAATGAAGACAATAGCTCTAAAGACTATGAATTATTTTTAAGCAAAAAATAAAGTAATTAAGTGAACATGTGCTTAAGAAATATATTTAGGAAAGAAATGAACACATCTTTAAGAAAGAGAAGGAGGGGGGCAAGGAGGAAATATGAATCATGTAGAACAGGACTTCTCAAGCTTTTTCTACTTGGAATCCTTTTAAGTATGAGAAAATTTTACATGACCTCAGGTATATAGGTATATAAATTAAAAAATCAAATATTTACCGATAATTAACAAATTTATGATCTCCACAATCAGTTATGAGGCCTCCCATGGGGTTAGAAAGAAGCTGGGATGTAGAGCACCCCAAATACTTTCTGATTAGGTATGACTTACCATTTTACCAATAATAACAAACACATTAAATATATTACTTCCTCAAAGAACTGAAGGGGAAAGAAAGAATAAGATCCACATGACTAGCAAAGACAAATGACTTTTTCATTTGTTGTTCCTTTTTATTGCTTACCACATTTAATTGATGTATTCTTCAAATATATAAAGGTATAAGGAAATCGTTGTATAAATGCCTCTGTGCTAAAGTTGATTATGAATTAGCTCTGATACTGTTTCCATGACTCCTCCGTACATGAAATGAAATTGTCCACTCAGTGGCTCTAATCTGTGAATTGAATCACCTGATCTTTGCTTTTAAGACTAAAGAAAGAGAAGTTTTCTCATTACTTTTCAGTTAGTTTTGAGTTAATTTACACTTCATCTTCCTAAGTACAGTTTGGAATAAGGCTTTACCAATACTTACCTCGAGCCTTCACTAAATATCCAAATGCCACCACTGAAAGAGTTTTAGAAATCACCATTTAAAAAAAATAGGTTACCATTTTTATTTTTAAATTCTTCCTACTAATTACTGATTGATTAAAAATGGTTCATTATATCTCTTTGACAATTGCTATTGTCACACATAAGTGGATGACATGAAACAAGAAATTTTAATTCTCTTTTTTCAATTTATAAAACTTCATCAGTTTACACTAATTTTTAAAATTTTTGTCTCAGTATCCTTATTGCTCAGTACTGTGCCTTGCATTTAATAGCTACAAAATGATTTCTTATTGAATAAATAATCTATAATTATAAATATTAATATTATAAAAATATATGGTAATAATCTATAATTATATAATAAATAATAAATATAATGATGAAAAATTAGCAATGCATGTTTTTGAGTTATTTTTGTGAATAATAATTTTCATCCACATGATAATAAATGGATTTGACATTTATCAGAATAATAAAATATCCAAACTTCTAACAGAGAAGAGTCACATAATCTTTAGAATTGTCAATCTAAAGGAAATATCTCTTAGGCACATTTTCATTAGGTTTCTTCATTTTGTTGTTTAAGGAATCACTTCCATCTGAACTTGGATTTGATCAATATTTGAATATCAATTTTTTAAAAAGAGGCTAAAGTATGTTTAAACAGGATAGAACTATAATTTGACAATAAATTTTGAAGTAAAAAAAAAAAGCGAAATTGTCTCCAATTGAATTCCAGGTGCTTAAACAAGACTTAAAAGCCTGAAGAAAGTGAATCCCTAAGTAGAGACAAATGCAATAACCAAAACTATTTTAGGAGTTTTTGAAACAATTAATAAAGATATGTAGCAATGGCTCTGCCTAACCACTTGTACTCACTCCTACTGACAAGGTCACACTTTCAGATTGAGCAGACAATTCTAGGGGGAGAGCACTTAATGTAAAAGAAGGATTTTTAAAAGTAAAGGAGGAGGACAGGTAGAATGATGATGATCCATGGGTCACTTTTTTTTTTTTTAACTGAATTTCATCTGCCTAGAAAAGCAGAAATTTGCTTTACTTGCCATAATCAAATGAAAAAGTGGCAGTCACATACTTGTGACCAAACCAGCCTTTCTTAAGTATCAAGACTTCACTAGGGGACAATGAATTTCTTAGCACCGATTTAAAAGTGTAAAGAAGTACATTAGTATTACTTCACAGACTTAGGAAATAAACTTGCCAGTCAAAAATTTCTCTTGCTATGAGATTTGGCAAGGATAAATGTACATGTAATTTTCTCCATATGCCCCAGTCAAGAAATAAAATATAGTACCTGGAAGTCTGACACTATCAGTAAACTAGAATAGTCAACACTTTCTGCAAAATGTCTAAAACTGCAGAGCTAATAGGCAGACTTCAAATATTTTTTAGTGATCAGGAGAATGCTTTACTGGAAATTTGTAAAACAGATTTCTTCATATGATTCATATGAACACTGAAAAAGAGGTAATGTGATTAGACAGATAGAGTTTTATGCACCAGTTAGGGAAGGCTGGCTCCTACATTCTATCATTGGAGCTGATGACTAAAAGAGAATTAGAATGCATTCATCATTATACTTCTTTTTTTCTTATATTAAAGATCAAAAATATAGATATTTTAAGAATATCAAAAACATGGAAGAAGAAAAGGTAACTTGACATGAATTTAGAATTCCAATTATGATCTCTCTCTTTTTTATTTTTGCTTGACCATAAAAATGACAATCTTATTCCTGAAAAGATACCTGCCTCAAAGACTGTTAATTTATAATGTTATCAATAGCTTGGATTATAACATGGATGGTATACCTATTTTTAAATTTATTTTTTTAAAAATAATAATAGTCTTTTATTTTTCAAAATACACACAAAGAACATTCACCCCTTGCAATACCTTGTATTCCAAATTTTTCTCCTTCCTTTCCCACCTCCCCTTTTCCCTAGATAGCAAGTAATCCAATATAGGTAAAATGTGCACTTCTTCTAAATATATTTCCACATTTATCACGGGTTCATAAGAAAAATCAAATCAAAAGGGAAAAAATGAGAAAGAAAAAACAAGCAAGCAAAAAACAACAACAACAAAGCTGAAAATACTGTTGTAATCCACATTCAGTTCCCATAATTCTCTCTGGAGGCAGATGGCTTTCTCTATCACAAGTCTATTGGAATTGGCCTGAAACATGTTATTGAAAAGAGCCAAGTAAGTGAATGGCACAGCTATAAAAAAATGCATATAAGAATGATGATGATTTGTGTGGATTTAGTTTATATTTTGTTACTTTGCTATAATCATTCTTCCAATTAACATTTTATTTGAGTCTTCAGAATTTGAAAAGCATATCATATCATCTGCAAAAAAGTTTTATTACCTCACTTCCTATTCTGATTTCTTATATTTATTTTTTTCTCTTATTGCTTTTGCAAGTATTTCCAATACAATATTGAATAATATTGATGACAGTGGCATGAAGCTGTGAAGGAGAGCTAACACAATGGATGACAGTAATGATCCATAAATACTTCAATGGACTATAGGAAAAGTGGCCAAAATTAATAAAATAAAATTTAATAAAGTTAGGCTTGAAGTTTTATACTTGCATTCAAAAGCACAAGATGAAGGGGTATGGTGAGATAAATAATTAGTATGAAAGATATTTGGATTGTAATCAATCTGAGGAAGTCGAAAAATGGACACTATCTTAGGCTGCATTGAAATGAGAACCTTTAGAATGAATAAGGAGATAATTTCATTGTATTCTACTCTGGATCTGACCATAAACAAAGTACTGTGACAGCTCTAGTTGCTATATTTTACAAACAACATTGAAAAATAGTAGTATGTGCAGAAGATGGAAGCTAGGATGCTTGGAAAATTGGAAAATAGTATGGCTACTCATTGACCAACACCCTATATCAAGTTAAGACTGATTCATTGTTGGTGGAGTTGTGAACGAATCCAACCATTTTGGAGAGTAGTTTGGATCTATGCTCAAAAAGTTATCAAACTGTGCATACCCTTTGATCCAGCAGTGTTACTACTGGGATTATATCCCAAAGAGATTATAAAGAAGGAAAGGGACCTGTATGTCACGAATGTTTGTGGCAGCCTTTTGTAGTGGTAGAAACTGGAAACTGAATGGATGTCCATCAGTTGGAGAATGGCTGAATAAATTGTATATGATAATTATGGAATATTACTGTTCTGTAAGAAATGACCAACAGGATGATTTCAGAAAGGCCTGGAGAGACTTACACTAACTGATGCTAAGTGAAATGAGCAGGACCAGGAGATCATTATATACTTCTACAACAATACTAGATGATGACCAGTTCTGATGGATCAGGCCATCCTCAGCAACGAGATCAACCAAATCATTTCTAATGGAG
This sequence comes from Sarcophilus harrisii, assembly GCF_902635505.1. Taxonomy (NCBI): domain Eukaryota; kingdom Metazoa; phylum Chordata; class Mammalia; order Dasyuromorphia; family Dasyuridae; genus Sarcophilus; species Sarcophilus harrisii. The sequence continues at coordinate 463,490,816 of NC_045427.1, read as the reverse complement.
CAGTAATGAACTGAACTAGCTATACCCAGAAAAAGAACTCTGGGAGATGACTAAAAACCATTACATTGAATTCTAATCCCTATAGTTATGCACACCTGCATTTTTGATTTCCTTCACAAGCTTAATTGTACAATAATTCAGAGTCTGATTCTTTTTGTACAGCAAAAATAATGTTTTGTCATGTATACTTATTGTGTATCTAAGTTATATTTTAATATATTTTAACATCTACTGGTCATCCTGACATTTAGGGAGGGGTGGGGTAAGAGGTGAAAAATTGGAACAAGAGGTTTGGCAATTGTTAATGCTGTAAAGTTACCTATGTATATATCCTGTAAATAAAAGGCTATTAAATAAAAAAAAAAAAAAAAAAAAAGAGAGATCCAAAAAAAAAAAAAAAAAAAAAGTTAAGACTGAAATGGGTTAATGATGTAAACATAAAGGATGATACTATAAGCAAATTAAGAGAACAAAGAATAGTTACCTCTCAGATTTGTGGAGAAGGAGGGAATTTGGGAATGGAAAAATGGGAAAAAACATTTATATCCAAAGGCTCTGATAAAGGCCTCATTTCTAAAATATATTGAGAATTGACTCAAATTTATAAGATTGCAAGCTATTTTCCATTTGACAAATGGTCAAAGGAGATGAACAGATAATTTTCAGATGAAGAAATTAAAGCCATTTATAGTCATTTGAAAAATGCTCTAAATCATTATTGATTAGAGAAATGCAAAAAAGACAACTTTGAGGTACTACTACATACCTCTCAGATTGGCTAAGATGATAAGAAAAGACAATGACAAATGAGATATGGAAAAACTGGGACACTGCTACATGGTTGGTGAAGTTGTGAACTGCTTCAACTATTCTGATGAATAATTTGGAACTATGCCCAAAAGGATATCAAACTGTGCACACCCTTTGATTCAGCAGTATCTCTACTGGGTCCGTATCTCATAATGATCATAAAAAAGGGGAAAATACCCATGTGTGCAAAAATGTTTGTGGCAGTCCTTTTTTGTAGTAGCAAGGAACCGAAAAGTGAATGGATGCCCATCAGTTGAGAAATGACTGCATAAATTATGATATATCAATGTAATGGAATATTATTGTTCTATAAGAAACAATCAGCAGGATGGTTTCAGAAAGGCCTGGAGAGACTGACATGAACTGATGCTGAGTGAAATGAGTTAGAACCAAGAGAACATTATACACAGCAGCAACAAGATTATGTGATGATTAATTCTGATGGAGTTGGCTCTTTTGAACAATGAGGTAATTCAGGTCGGTTCCAATAGACATGAGGGAGAGAGCCATCTGCATCCCGAAAAAGAACTATAAAAATTAAATGTGATTGAATGTGGATCATACATAGTATTTTCACCTTTTTTTGTTGTAGTTTGCTTTCTTTTTTTTTCCTTTCTCATCTTTTTTTTTCCTTTTTTGGTCTGATTTTTTTGTGCAACATAATAAATGTGGAGAAATGTTTAGAAAAATTGCACATGTTTAACCTATATTGGATTACTTGCTGTCTGGGAGAAAGGGGTGAGGAGAAGGGAGGCAGAAAAATTTGGAACACAAGATTTTGCAAGGTTGAATGGTGAAAAATACCTTCATATTTATTTTGAAAATAAAAAGCTATTATAAAAAATAAAGGCATAGTAGGAAGAAAAAAACAATAACAAAAAAAAAAAAAAAAAAAGAAGAAGAAGAAGAGGCTTCATTACTCTCAGTAGCAGAAATGTGAAATAATAATGATACTGAATGACCATTTCTAGGAGTCAGCTCTGTAAGTCACACACAGAGTTTGGGGAATCAGTGGATGAAGCTTTTCTGCTTCATGATTGCTTACATGTGATTCTTAAAGTAGAGATGAAAATGGCTGATAAAATAAACCTCAGAAGAATCTCCTACTAAAACCTGAGTGACAGACCTGCGGGAGAAATCAGTTGATTGGAGGCCTTTACAGTAATGGGCCTGTCAAGGACTTGATTTCTTTTAACATGAAAGCTGGCATACAAATCAATAATGAGACACCAAATCAAATCATTATCAGTCTAGACTACTATTCCTGTGAGAAGGTTAATTTTGCTCAGTGAAGTGCTTGATGGTGGTAAAGTTTAGGAAACTGAATCCATTGGAAGAACATTGGGGGAAAAAAGAATAGGAGTAGAATTATTGGCTTAAAAGCGATATAGGGAGTAGGTAATATAAATAAGCAGACTTTTGGGAGGCTATTTAAAATAAAGGCATTACTCTATTTCTCTGTCTCTGTCTCTGTCTCTGTCTTTCTTTGAAGGTAAATTCTAGACAAGATTCATTGCATTATGATTAAGTTAAATATTTTGCTATGAAACTACAGTTTTAAGGATTTGTACTTATCATTTCCTAATGGCAACTATTAGTATTTTGTGAAGGATGCAATGTCCAAGTCTGACTAAGCAAGCAATCCTTTCATCAATAATTACCTGCTGAAAGAGAGATTGTTACAGAAAAGACAGACTAAGGTAACTCTTAAATGCTCTACAAAATTATGAGTAAGAAAAATGTTACTTTCTAATAATCTCAATTTCTAATCATCAAAGAATCATAGTAATTTGCACAGGACTGACTGCATAGGACTGTCTGCAAAAACTAAGTTTAATAATTCATGAGAAACTTAGTTACACAGAAGTCTGTTCATGAATAATTTGGCCACCATTTTAAAGTCAATTTTTGAAATCATTCAAGTGGAATTGCAAGGTGACTTTTAGAAGTAGTTTATATATATATATATATATATATATATACACATACACACACACACACACATATACATATAATTATGATCGTAAGTAAATTATCAGGCACTAAGTAATCTAACAGAAATGGAAGCGCATGGATGGTAAGGATTCAATGAAAGGAAGAATTAATAGATTCATGTGGAAAATACAAAAATAAAATTTTCCTTTTCCAAGATGCTGTTATTCAGTTATGTCTGATTCTTTGTGACTCCTATGGAGTTTTTCTTGTAAAAATATCAGAGTCCTTTGCTATTTCCTTCTTTAGTGAATTAAGGCAAATAGAAGTTACATGATTTTCCAAGGTTACATAGCTAGTAAGTATCTGAAGTCAGATCTTGTTGATTCCAGTCCAGTTCTCTATCCACTGAGCTATCTAGCTGCCTCCAAAGCAAAGAGAGATTAAATGCTTTGCCCAGTTATACAGCTAGTAAATGTCTGAGACTCAGGGCTTATGTTTTATGCAATCAGCCATAACAATGAGTCCCTGAGTTCTTATACAGGACAAAGGTGATCAAATAATGTGTATGTTTTGTAACATTTCATAACGTGGGGAAAATGTCCTATCTTTACTGACATATAATGGGCTTAAAATAGGTCTGTAAGGAAATTTTTATGGTCTCCACTGTCATATTTGGATGAACAGATTTCAAATCAGAGATTATAACATATTTATCAAATACCCTGATAAAAAGAATATGAAAATCTAAAAAGGCCATCCAAAGAATTAAATTAGTAGGTAGGAGGGAAGGCACCATGATGTAGTAGAAAGAAAACAGGATTTGGAATCAAGAAGCCTGGGGTTCCTTGTCTAAATAATGCTTGATTTGAATTAGATGATCCCTAAGATTTCTTCCAACTTTACATTTTATAACTCCCCTTTTTGGGGGATTGAACCAAAGGACTTCTGTTAGGAGAGTCAAGGCAGTTGTTAACAGCAGATTTAATCTCCTGTTTCTGGCATTCCATTTCTTAGTCCTAGTTATATCATAATCAATTATAGCAATTCATATGTGCTCTATACTTTATGCACTAAAAGTTGTCTATTGATATTAACCCAGAAAGGATCCATTTGCAGGGACTTAGAGTATACAACAAGTTCCTAGACTGTTTATACTTCCCTAGTCAACAAGTTGAAGTAATACTGACGTTAGAAAAATTACAAGATATCTTACTTAGTACTTGCTTTCAAACTCCTTAACAATTTTTTATTCAACAAAAGATAAACAGATTCATAATAACATGCTGATATCAGCTTGTTTTGTAGATATAGCCATAGAATGAAGAGTATTACCTCAAAAACAAACAAACAATAAACATTAAGAAGTGGTGAAAAGGGGAAATGAGTCTGCAGAAAGTTCCAAACAGTGAATGGAAGTGAGACCTGGTTAAACTAAGTCACGTCAAATAGAGGGAAGACAGAAAAAAAAATTTGTGAAAAATGAAGTAGGTCTGCTGGCATTTCTATGGACATGCTGTTTCAATGATGAAATTCAGAACACCATATTTAGACCCTCAATGTCGTATTGGGAAGTGAGGATGAGATTTTATCAGTGTGATAGAGAGCCTGAGCCAGAACAAGAACATGAAGAAGAAATCCATTGTGAAGGTAACACGATTTTGAAAACATTGAGGCATCAAGGCATTCATAGTTACTCTACAAAGATAATTAATTTTGTTCCCCCCAAATCTCTTATGTTTCATAATGTTAATAGAATGTAATCCTTGTAGTATACAAGGGAATGATTTAAGGACTTCTAAATTGAATCAATAAATTGAAATTATTTCTTTGGAGAACATCGGGAATTCCATTTTTACAGCTATTTCTTTGGTCATGGTGGGGGCAGATTTAGACTCTTTCATCTCACAGCAACTTTAATTTACTGGAGACCTAATTTATTTCCTATATCTAAGAAGGTGCTATATGCCATGAAAAATACAAAGGCACGGAACTTTTCCACAAGGAGTTTATAGTCTAAGTTGGAAAGAGAAAATAAACATATATGAAATTAAAGAAAAATATGAAATAATACATGATTAAGTTTAAATTGTTGAGAGTGGACTATAAGTATATAGGAAGCAGTACCTGGACCTGTTTCCCAGAGAAAGAGTAATTATATAAACAGATAAAAAGGTGTTTTTTAAAAGTATGTAATTCTTTTTGTATCTAAAGTGTCAAAGAGACGAATACTACAAAGCAATCAGACCCCGGTATCCTTTTGTGTCTGAAATGTTCCATCATCACATAAATGAGTGAAAAGAAAGAAGTGCTACGATCTACTCCTTCTCTTTGTGTGTGTTTCTATCTTCTGCATTATCATGATACATTATCATGATTGCACAAACGATGAAGCTTAGCATCTGTGCAAATTGAAGTTCATCTGGTATTTCTTCAGAGGACAAGTTTTGTTATATTGCATTTTTATAACTGGAATTTTAGAGTTTTCCTTTGTTACATTACCAAAGATTGTTCAAATGGCTCAAATGAATTATTAAAATGATTGACTGTCAGTTTTTTATGCTACAATTATTATAAAGAAGGAGAGAACTAATTTCCTTAATTCAACAACACTATATATGGATAAACTCTTTGAGGTAGGATCACTGTGTGTAGTACAATGTAAGAGAGGAGTGGATTTAGAGTTAGAGGTTAACAAGTTCAGATCCTAGTTTTGCATCCCACAGCTATGTGTCCCTAGGCTATTCACTTATTTATCTTCTTTCTTTAAAGCAAAAATTTTGGACAAGATGGCCCCTATGCTGTTTCTAGTCCAATAATCCTATAAATGAGGTGTTGCATGTATGTTTATTCCTTGACTCTTCTTTTTTGTGCTATTGAGTTATTCATTTCTCATTAAATTTTCCTTCATAATATCGCTTATATTCTCCCTTTTCTATTTCTTTTCATACTTCACTTCTGCCCCTTCATTGTCTTCTACCTGAACTGTGATCACCATGATTCTAATCCCTTTCTCTGATCTTGCCTACATATTACCACAAAATTAGTCAAAGTATATATAAGTATATTATATATAATAATGTCTATGTATCAGCCACTATACTAAGGACTTTAAAAATATTTTTTTTTACTCTTCACACAACTCTGTGAAATGTTACAATGCTATTATTATCCCCACTTTGCACTTTCAGGAAACCGAATCAAACAGGTTAAATTACTTGCCTAAAGTCAAAGAGTAAGTGCCTTTTAAAAAGACACCTCATAGAAGAAGATCATGAGATTTCAGTGGGCAATTTAATGTGAATATCACAGCCAAAAAAATAAGTCCTAATCTATGTTGCAGTGAGAGACATAACATCCAGATTATTCTGGGAAGTAACAATTCCAAATTATTCTATCTTGTTCAGATCCAAACTATAGTATCATATTCAATTTTGTTTGCTAGATTTCAAACAGAACATAGATAAGCAGAAGCACTTCCAGAAGTTGTCAACTAGTATGGAGAGGAGACTAGAAAACATGCCACATGAAGATTCATTTAAGGAATTGGGGACATTAAATCTTGAGTATAGAAGACTTAGGGAGTACATGACAGTAGTGTGACCTGTTATGTGCAAGAAGGAATAAGTTTATTCTGCTGAGCGTCAGAACACAGAACTAAAGGCAATAGACAGAAGCTGGTTTGCGGGGAGAGGTTATGGTTTGATAAGAAGAAAACTTCCTATCATCTAGAGCTCTGTAAAATTAGAGTGAGCTATCTCACGAGGTAGTAGACTTTCTAAGAATGATTTAGAGGAGGATCTTGATACCTATAAATTTGATTTAATGATCTTTGAGGATCTTTAGAAGTCTCAGATTCTGTGATTTCTAAAAACTTAAATTTTGTGCATGTCATCCCATGCTCCTATGTCTTTGGAGACCTTTAAGTAAAGACTAGATGACCACTTATCAAGGATGCTATAGAAGAGACTTCTATTCAAGAAATATGTTTACTGGATAAATTATAAGGCCCTATCATTCTCTGAGATTCTATGCTTAATGGGTGAATGAAAAAAAAGCATTTATTAAATTAATACTATGTGATAAACACTGTACCAAGAACTAGAACTAGAAATAGAAAAAGCAAGATGATTTTCTGGGAGAGATTGGGGAAGAGGTAACAAATATGAGACGTCAACTGCAGGGAATAAGGAAAAGGCTAGAAGTCCTTGAGTTGCAGTAATGGGGAAGATGGGAAAACTTAGGAATTTTTAGGATACATGATGATTGTGATCAAAGGAGCACCAGAACTATGCAAAGCACTAAGAGAAATAGGAACTATTTACATATAGACCTTTGCTTCAATTGATGTCATTGACTTGAATGAGTTGTCTCCATCTAAAAAAAATCTATGCATTCATACAATCAGGCTGTTATTCACCTACAAATGCTACAAGTATTATTAGCAGACTCCACCATTAAACTATGCTAAAGACATTTCAGGGACATACATAAAAAAGAGGGTCAGAGGCCATTACTGTTTACTTGAATAGTGGGAACATAAAGCAAAAAATTAATTCTAAGATGAACTCCAGGATAATGAAAATTTAAGGCTTTCAGTAAATTTTCCCATGATGAGGTTTCTCTACCATAGATAAATACCAAATCATATGCTACAAAACTGACATTTATGTCTTTGGTGGCACGGTATTTAATGGAAAGAAGCAATATTTCTCATGATAAGCAAACACTGAATACTGAATAGAAGAAATAAAACACTAGGAAAACTATTTTTGGAATATGCTAAACAGATATTGTTCCCAAGAAGTCTGGGAAGCTTTAGGTCAGATTTAGTGATTCAAGAAAGGAGGGTATGGCTGATATAAAAGGACATAAATTAAGCCTCAAAAAGTTGGATTAGCAATAAAGGTAAAATTGCTAGGGACTGAAAAAATATGGCATCATAAAATCTTGGAAAACTGTTAACCTTGACTATAAAGCTTTGTTTAAGGATCTGGTAGAATGACTCATACCTTCAGAGGACCTCCTAATTATAACACTCATTACACAGTATGTACCTTGGAATAGTAACTTATACTTTACAGCTTGTCTCAAAGAAATGTTTTACTATGGTAATAAAGTATTTTTTTTAGCTTCAATATCCTACTATGGTCAAGAGGTTAGAATTTAAAAGAATGAAATAAACAGGTTCAAATATATCAAGATGGAACCTACTGTTTTTAAATGTGATTTTAAATGTCTCTAAATCTTCAAGGAAAAAATTTTAATGGGTGTAAGGATGAAGGTTATGTTCTATACTGAGAGAGAATAGTAATGTCTTTTCCCACCAAAACAAAACAAAGAAGAGGATAAAAAATAAAATGCATTATAGTTCACACCCAACAAATACATTTTTCCCAATTAATCTTTTAACGTAATATAAATAATTAATAAAGCTTCCTTGGGAAAAAAAAAGTCTAGTGTGTTACTGTACATGTGCAAAATTACCTCCCTCAAAAAGGAGGCAGGATTTTTGAAGAAAAGATTCAGCATCAACAAAGCCTTCTTTGCCTACTTTTAATTTCTGATGAGGTCCCAAGGCTCAGTGTTTTAAACTTAGTCATGCAAGGTAAAGCAGTAAAGTCTTAAAAGAACCATAATTCTAACTCACTTCTTCCCCTTCCTCACTGAAAACTTTACAGGATATATGTCTACTTTACCCTCTATTATTGTTAGAATAATTTACTCTCTCTGTCTCTTCTTGAAGTGAATCAAATTGTATCTATGGTGATAAAGTGTAATTCAAAGTATTTTGCATGAATTTACAGCTGTTTAAACTTACTAGATTTGATCTTGCCAACAGAGTGAGTTATTCTTGTTGTTTATCCTTCATTTTCTTAGGGGGGCAATGACCTCACAAATGATGTGTTGACTTACTTGTGAACTGGATTTAATGAGACAGAGTTGCACAGTCATCAGTCTCATTCTCTCTTTCAGATTCATCAAAGTCCAGTGGCAAGACAGAAATTAGAATGACCAGCAATGGCCCAGGATGCAGTGGATGTTCTGATCTGATCAAGTTTTCAGGATTCCACAGTGCCTGGTTCATGGCCATTGGCCATGACCAAACTGATCTATCCATTCCACTGGAGTAAAGAATTCCCTACTCACCAACTATGCTTTATTTAGGCATATTTAGAGTTAAATGTTTCTTGTACCACACAAACTTTCGCTCAAAAAATCAAGCAATGACTTTATGACCTAAAATTTAATGTATTTTCCAAAATGCTTAACTCACTAAACTTATGGCAGAGCTTATTAAAGGGCTCATCCAACTTCAGCAACCCCACTGCTACAAATGAAATAATTTCTACTTACCCAATTCGTATTTTCAGCATGCCACTGAATAGTTCAGGATTATTAGATATGATCCAGCCAATATGAATGACAAGTTCCTGCTGAATAACAGCTTCCCTTTCATCATGTGTATTACACTTGTAATAGATGATATTCTTAATCACTCCTGGAGACAAAGGATTAGAAATCACCTCTTCTTCGTGCCCAAAAGCCCCCAGAGTTACCTATGAATGAATTAAAACATTAGTTAAAACAATTGGCTACTAAGAGGTAAATTAACAAATCAAAGTCAGGCTAGGTTGTATTTTACTATATAGGCTAAGGATGCAGAGTAAGCATTTAGTTGTTTGGACTATTTATAGGAATAATTCTCAAAGATGGGTCTGCATCTTTCATGGTTATCTAATGCATGGCCCCAAAAATAAGTGTACATAAGGTAGAAAAGGGGCTAAAGGTTTGGGATAGATTATGTGGGTATGTTTTTCTTTTTCTTTCTTTTTTTTTTAATCTTGAGTGAATTTAGTACTATACATCACTGGTTAGATTTGTTATACCATTCTTGCCAAATTATATA